>NC_084525.1:32327135-32599635 GCF_024500275.1 Phycodurus eques
GTACAAATACAATACTCTTTGCCACCCGTTTAACCACATTCCTCTTAAATTGCTTCCTGTTGCGACCACATTGGAATTATATTCCCACACTGTAATCATTATCTAAAAGAGTAATTTCAAATGTGTATTTGTTTCAAATTAAATTGTACAATTTTGATAATAGAAGCGTTATACCCACTGTAGCTGTACTAAAGGAAACAGTGTCAAAACAGTCTGTTTCCTGTCTATTCAGTTTTGGATTTGATTACACTAAATAACACAGCTTTGTTAAAAGTAATTCAAGTATTTTGTAAATGCTGAATCATTTCAAGTTACCATTTCTCCTGAGGCATTGAGGAAATTGTTGCCTCGGAAATTAATGACAAATAGCTGCCAAATGCAGCACCTGTTGGTAACAATACACTGCTGGAATTGTGCAGCCAGTCTCATTGTGCTCAATGAATTCAAAATAACTGCATTCCATACATGACTCCCATTCACAGATGAATGCTCAATCAGCCACGCAGGACACACAGAGTGACAGTTGAGTCTGTAAAAGTCCTGCAACACAACTAAAGGAATGTTTTAAACCATGTAAACATAACCAGTACAAGGATCTTCCACTGGTCTTATCGTTGTGACGTCAGGGTTGTACGAGTGACACGTCCTTCTGCTTACTTTAAACAGTGACGAATAAACTTGTGATCTCGTGTGTCAATTTAATCTAGGGCCTGGCTGGTGCCAAAGCCTGGAGACAATGTGACTGTGTGTACTGTGTGTCAACTTCGAAAATAAATATGGCGCAAGCCCCACAAAAGTGCAGCACGAGCCAATGAAGGGCAGGAAGCTTCTCAAATTGGTTGATTAACACCAAATGAGAGAAAGTTCTCATGAGCTGAAAGACAATTTAGTTGCGGTTCCCTGTGAGCTCATTGTCACCCTTCACAAATGCAACATATAAACTGTGTGCAAGTCACACACACAAATGCTCTTGGCCACGTGGATAGCATTGGACTCTATGGAGGACAGGGATAAGACTGTACATGAACAATAACCTGTTAGTAATGCTCAGAAGCAAAACAAGCCAAATTGGCCAAACACTCATGAATTCACTCGGGAACCTAATTTCCAGCAAGCATGACATCTCACCTTTGAAGATTTTGCATTCATAATAGAGATGTGCCCTTCTTCTCCCAACAGTACAATTGTAGCTTGGATTGGCTATGTGATCACAAAAATATTTAGCTTTTCAGTTTCTGAAGACAATGCAATCTTTTCATTCTTTCCATGACTCAGCAGATTATGATTAACTTCATTATTTATATTCCCCTTTGACGCCATGGCAAATAAGTTTTTCTCGTGCGTCTATATCAAGTAGGAAGTCTCATGGCGACATCAATACTTAATATGAGCAAGCCACTGACTAAATGTCTTCAATATAATGGAATAAACTACTATAGTATTGATATTAATTTCCCACAGGTGACTCTGAGCCCACCAGATATTTCTTCAATTTTTTTTTTTTTTTTTTTAAACAACTTATTTGTACATTCTGGTGGAAAAACAATTGGACAATCATAACGTTTAATCAATACTTTGTAATTAACTTTTGTTTTCAATTCCCGAGGTCAATAGCTTCCTGTAGTTCTTGACCAGGTTTACACATGATGTAGCATGGATTTTGGCCAACTTTGTTACACAGATCTTCTCTCAATCTGTCATGTTTTGGGACTGTCGCTGGCCAACAGTGACTTTCAACTCCATCCACAGATTTTCTATTGGGTTGAGGTCTGGAGACTGGCTAGGCCACTCCAGGACCTTGAAATGCTTCTAACGGGGCCACCCCCTAATTCCCCGGGCCGTGTGTTTGGGGTCACTGTCATGCTGGAAGACCTAGCCACTGTTCAATCTTCAATGGTCTGATGGAGGGAAGGAGGTTTTTGCCCAAAATCTCATGATACATGGCCCCATTCATCCTCTCCTCAATTCGCATCAGTTCTCCTGTCCCCTTTGCAAAAACACAGCCCCAAAGCATGATGTTTCCACCCCCATGCTTCACAGTGGGTATGGCATTCTTGGGACACAACACATCATTCTCCTTCCTCAAAACACAGCAAGTTGAGTTGATACCAAAAAGTTCTGTTTTGGTCTTATATGACCACATGACATTCTCCCAGTCCTCCTCTGGTTCGTCCAGACAGTCACTGGCAAACTTTAGACGGGCCTGGATCTGCTGGCTTCAGCGGGGGGGGGGGGGGGGGGGAACCTTTCGGACGCTGCAGGAATTGAAT
The DNA here is from genome assembly GCF_024500275.1 of Phycodurus eques. Lineage (NCBI taxonomy): Eukaryota > Metazoa > Chordata > Actinopteri > Syngnathiformes > Syngnathidae > Phycodurus > Phycodurus eques. The sequence goes on from NC_084525.1 coordinate 32,329,406, forward strand.
TCATGGCGACGTAGTGAGTAACTCATGGTAACCTTTGTGATTGTGGTCCCAGCTCCCTTCAGGTCCTAGACCAGCTCCCCCCATGTAGTTTTGGGTTGATCCCGCACTATTCTCAAGATCATTGATACCCCCACGAGGTGAGCTCTTGTGTGGAGCCCCAGTTCGAGGGAGATCTTGTATTTCCTCTATCTTTTAAAAGGCAAAAGAAAAAAAAAAGGAAAAACACATCGGCTTTATACGATTCATACAAATGGCCTATTTTGAATTCAAAATTGCGAATTTCGCCGAAAGGCGACAGAATTGTATGTATGTAAGATAGCTATCTGATCCTGGCCATGGTGGAGAGGTTGGAGTCTAACGTGGAGGATGGAAAGAGCTTCTCAAAGATGAAGTAACAGGTCTGTGAGAGCCAGAATTCCTGCTGCTTCGTAGGTGTCAAACTATGTATTTTTCACAAATATCCAAAGAAATTGATTAAGAATATATATATATTTAAAATAAATAAAAAAATAAATCATACAATGTGATTTCCTGGATTTGTTTCCCCCATTCTGTCTCTCACAGTTGAAGTGTGCTTATGATGAAAATTACAAACCTCTCTCATCTTTTTAATTGGGACAACTTGCACAATCTGTGGCTGTCCAAATACTTGTTTTCCCCAAATACTTGTTAAGTGACTGATGTGTGTACATCAGTCACTTAAAAGTAAATGTACAGCAAATGGGTACTAAATCAAAATTTAACATAACAGCTTGTCCCGTTTAGATTCGCATGGACCGCTAGGCTGCAGCAGACACCAACTTCATGCGAAACACAGACTACACCCTGGACTGGTTGCCAGTGACAGCACATATAGAGAGAGACCCGTCACTGAGAGGGAAGTGAGCCCACGCTTCAGCTCCCAGGTATCCAAATAACAGCTCGGTGACATGCTTTTATCAAAATACCCCAAGGATCAAGAATACAATGTATAAGTACATACTTGTGGTTCGGCACCCGCAGATTCACCTATTTGCAATTTTTTTTTCCTCACCCATTTTTCTAATTTTTCGGGGGGACCCAATCCCTGTTCTTATTTTTCTTGCATATTGGCGTTGTATCCCACTTATTCGAGATTGTTTTCACAACAAAGATATTTAATGTTCAAACTGATAAAAAAATTTGTTTTTAGCAAATAATCCTTAACTTAGAATTTTATGGCTGCAACACATTCCAAAAAAGCTGGGACAGGTGGCAAAAAAGACTGAGAAAGTTTAGGAATGCTCATCAAACACCTGTTTGGAACATCCCACAGGTTAACAGGCTAATTGGGAACAGGTGGGTGCCATGATTGGGTACAAAAGGAGCTTCCCTGAATTGCTCAGCCATTCACACGAGGTTCACCTCAAACAGTCAATTTACAATTGCAAGGAATTTAGGGATTACATCATCTACGGTCCATAATATCATCAAAAGGTTCAGAGAATCTGGAGAAATTACTGCATGTAAGCGGCAAGGCGGAAAACCAACATCGAATGCCCGTGACCGACATCAATGTGTAAAGGATATCAGCACATGGGCTCAGGAACACTTCAGAAAACCAATGTCAGTAAATACAAGTTCGACGCTACATCCGTAAATGCAACTTGAATCTTTACTATGCAAAGCAAAAGGCATTTATCAACAACACCCAGAAACGCCGCCGGCTTCTCTGGGCCGAGCTCATCTAAGATGGACTGATGCAAAGTGGAAAAGTGTTCTGTGGTCTGACGAGACCACATTTCAAATTGTTTTTGAAAATTATGGACGTCGTGTCCTCCGGGCCAAAAATGAAAAGAACCATTCGGACTGTTATGTATGCAAAGTTCAAAAACCATCATCAGTGATGGTATGGGGCTGTGTTAGTGCCAATGGCATGGGTAACTTACACATCTGTGAAGGCACTATTAATGCTGAAAGGTACATGCAGGTTTTGGAGAAACATGCTGCCATCCAAGCAGCGTCTTTTTCATGGACGCCCCTGCTTATTTCAGCAAGACAATGCCAAACCACATTCTGCACATGTTACAACAGCGTGGCTTCGTAGTAAAAGAGTGCGGGTACTAGACTGGCCTCCCTGCAGTCCAGACCTGTCTCCCATTGGAAATGTGTGGCGCATTATGAAGCGTAAAATACGACAAATGAGACCCCGGACTGTTGAACAGCTGAAGCTGTACTCAAGCAAGAATGGGAAAGAATTCCACCTACAAAGCTTCAACAATTGGTGTCCTCAGTTCCCAAACGTTTATTGAATGTTGCTAAAAGGAAAGGTGATGTAACACTGGTAAACATGACCCTGTCCCAGCCTTTTTGGAACGTGTTGCAGCCATAAAATTTTCAGTTCATTATTATTTACTAAAAACAACACAGTTTATCAGTTTGAACATTAAATATCTTGTCTTTGTAGTGTATTCAATTAAATATAGGTCAAACATGATTTGCAAATCATTGTATTCTATTTTTATTTATGTTTAACACAATGTCCCAACTTCATTGGAATTGGGGTTGTAAATAAACTCTTTTGTTTTTCTCAAAAACTACAATGGGCATCAATTACTGACAGATTTTCACTATTCGTGGTCGGGCCCCTATCCCCCGCAAATAAAAGGGGTGTACTGTATTACCACATTTGTCATCTTCATTTCAGAGCTTCGCTGAATTCAGCCTGCTTTGAGGTACTATCACCATCATATGCAAATGTGCCACTGCTTAACCTGCACACTCTATTGCTGGGTGTGCTAACATCTTCCATAACCATGATGACTAGGGGTGGAGCTTGGGGGGTCTAAAAAAGTGAGTGAGAAGCACAGGTAAGCCCTCATAAAGACAGAAGAGTACTATTTCTATGCAGCACTTCTTTACCAACCGCTGAATTACAATACTTCCCAATTAGTGTAGCTGTTCTGTGTAATGCATTTGGCGCATGCAGCGGACTCACTACCAAAAAAACAATTTAAAAAAATTCAATCTTTTTGTTCGCATATGTCCCATTTAAAACTAAAATGACGAACAAACACTGCCGATTCATTTTTTTTTTTTTTGTTAGCTTTGACCAAAAGATTATTCCAAAGACCATTGAAATTAGATGACTGCTGTAACAGTAAATGTTAGCACAGTCCTTTTAGATAACCACAGCAGCGCATCAGTTCTATTATAATGATTTATAGCAGCATAATCGCCCGCAGTTCTGGGATTAGTCATGCTTTGTGTCATATAGTATGTGCTTTTCATAAGTCTACAATCCTCTGTGTGCCTTGCTGCATCACTTTACTCAATATACAGGATCTTACAAGGGAATCATAGTGCAGCAGCAATGCTGTTTTAGTTATTGTCTCTGCTGGAGAACCCCTGGCCCAAAACCAAGACAACAGATTGGCTCACGTCGTCGTGCCGTGACTGCACATCGAGAGGAAACTCGGTTCCATCAGTTGTCAAGATTACCTGCTCGCCTCTGGCCCCTATCCACATCTGCACCCATGTATTGAATAATAGCTCTTCATTTCTGTTACTTCTCTTATTTCCTCCTTCAAAGGCTGCCAATCGGTTACGCAAAAGAGCAAGCTCTCACACAGTCGCCTAGCTGCAGCTCATTGACAAGACTAGGAAAAAAAAGAGAAAATATTCTTGCTTATGCACTTATTACTTTATTCCCTCGCAACCATTTCTGATTGGCTGGCTCAATATCTTTAAAAGACTGAAAATGTTTCAGTACAAATTGCAACTCAATTTCATTTGGTCTTTCCACTACCTCAACTATCTGGTGTTGAATATCAATCCAAAACAACATTTGCTCAACTGCGACAACGATATGAAGCATTTAAATCAGTCTTGATAAAAATATCATGATTTTGGCACAAAATACATGGGAAACACATTGCTTTGTTAGTAGCATTGTGGGAACTCCAATTTTAATTAAAATAAATAAACAGACAAACTAACTGGAATAAGGAATTTGAAACTCCTGCAGTTAGAAGTTTAAGTTTAAAAACGACAGCTACAACAAATATGAACTTGAGCAGAATACATAATTAAGTTACGCTTTAAAGTAGAAATGCAACAAGTTATTGTTTCCATACTTGCAACAATAAAGCAATTCCCTCTCTATAAATTAATTGTATTTAATGTAAAACCACATGTATTTAAGACAGATTAGTGGTAATGGTTTAATTTTCTTTAGAGACTAATGCTCAACTGTGTATACTAATGAGAGTTAAGCGGAGAAAATTTGAAAAACATTAAGAGGAAAAGGGGAAATACTCCACCATTAGCTATAAAATGAAGACTATGACTTGAAAGAACAGAACCTGAGGAGAACCCCCCCCCCAAAAAAAAAAAAAAAACATGAAATAAAATATATAAAAATATAATTTTTTTTTTTGGTCAGAATACACTTTTCCCATACATGAGCAGAAAATATGCAATTTATCTTGTCTCCCAACTTGACCATGTTTCCCATCTCCACCAGGGAGCTATCATTTGATCCTCCCATCAGCCACCTCATCCTGGCACTGGGCAGCCATAAATGATAGATGAGGCTTGAATTAATCATGAGAAAGGAGACAGAGATCTAAACACACGGTAGGGCCCCACAGGGGAACAGAGAAGCCCATATGAACATGTCAAAGTGGAGTTATAGTGCTGATTAACCATCCCCTCTGAACACATCGTAAGAATACAAAATGACTTGTGTTCTCCCTTAATAAATATTTCACAATCTATGACTTTGCATTCAAGTCGCTTGACACCGTAAAGACTACGCAGTGCTTGAAGTTAAAGCTTTGCACAAATGAAGCCATTCCACTCCAAAACCTTTTTACAAACTTTACAACAATCAAAAAGCCTGAAGTATGGTCACGATCCCCGACAATGTGCTCAATTGTCTCATTTATGATATTACGGGTTTTGTAGAAGTAATAGCTCATGTCAATCTCAATCATCTTGAGACAAATTGTATTGTGGCCGACTAAACATACATTCAGTACAAGTGCATTGGGATGAAACCTGGCCATCCTCCTGGATGAGCATTATGCAAACCACTATCAACAGGATACACAGATGCAAATACGCCAAACCATGTGACCACAATTGCACCCTGAGCCATGATGGAATGTCGGCTTGACAGGGTGGTTTAGATTTAGATTTTTCATGGTGTTACTACTCTGCCGCATACCACTGAGCAGACAAATCAGCCACCTATCAGCACCTATGGCCGTTTTGTAGTCGGAGAAAGTGTGGCAGCAGATGGTGGAAAAAAGCTTGTTACTTTTTCAGACACTATTGATACAACATATCAATCCGTATAAATACAACAGTCTCATAATTAATGCATGGAGTCATTTCATCAGTGTGTCTGTCTGATGTTGTCTTCCTGCTAGATCTTGCCTTTTCTCTGTTGTGTGGTGCAGTGGAGCAAAGTTGACAAAGAAATGGCATCGTGAGCAGCACTGGGATGTGAAAGTTAATCAGTCAGTCAGTAACTGGGTGACTGCCAGTGTCAACTATATGCTTAACTTATTAATCATAATTACAAGGTCGTATACAGTCAACTTATTAGTTTCTCAAGTTACAAGCACTTGCCTGGTTGATTTTTATTTTATTTTTTTTGCTTTGGGCTGCGTGCCAAAATCTGAGTTAAAAGTGAACTAAAGATACACCGACGTTAGAGCGAAGTGGGGAGGGAAAAAAGCAGAGACGCAGTCACCGATTCAAATTCAGCCATTAATTGAATGGTACAAACAGTCAAACACACAAATACAAAATGAGAACACAACAGCAAAGGAATGCAGTAAGCCAAAACTTACATCAAGACACTCACACAAAGACTTCTAAGCCACCATGTTCATGACTACATTCACTACGAGGCCATGCCCCTTAAAGGCACACATACAGTCGGTGCCTTGAAGTGCCAGTTTATTATTATTATTAACTTTTTTACATTCTCTTATAACCCTAAAAACATAATTTTGGGGAGATTCAGTGGCATTTAAATTAATTTCACTGGAGAATATTGATTTAAAATATAAACAAATTGAGTTAAGAGCTACACTCATAAGTCAAGGTACTGTCCAAACCATGCTGCGTGACTAGCCCTGAATACTCTCAATAACAATGTCGGTGCCTGATGCGAAGAAGATTACAAATGAGTTCAGACAAGCGGATCTTGCAGCGCATCCAGATGCGGCCTCGCGCACGTGCACGCTCACACGCACTCGTGTGCTTGGCGGCAGCGGATTGCAGCAAAAACTGAGAACATGGAAGTGGCCTTTCGCTTCCAAACGCACACAGAAACATAAGAACAAGCAGTCAGGCTCGCAGTATGAAGTGTACGTGCTGAGAGAGAAGGTATGTGTTTGGGGGGGTACACACCTGCTTTGACCGTCTTCAGGCGGATTGGCTCTCGGAAGTGGCGGAGAACAGCCAGAGTGTCCCGGTGGGTGAGTCCGCTCACCGGAGTGCCGTTGACCTCCAGCAGCACGTCGCCGCTGCCGGGGAGTCTCCCGGCGTGACAGACCATGGCCTCGGCTACTATGTGCCCGAGGAAGGGGAACTCCCCCTGCTCGGCGCCGCCTCGCAGCTCCACCGCCGTGACCAGGTCGCCGGATCCCCCCCAGGACACGGCGCACTCCTGGACTTTAGCGGACCAGTGCTTCTTCTTTTTGAGGGTCTTAGACATTGTTGGATGCGGTTTTTATTATGAGTATTTTGCAGTCCGAACACGATCGTCCTTGAAGGAGAGAGCGGCTGGTGGTGCTAAGAAGCAGTGACGCACCGGGGAATCATTGCAGATTGTGCAAGTCAAGTGTCATATTCCACTCCGATGATAAGTGGTGGTCGCTTCGCCCTGGACGATCACTCGCGCATCACCTCTCCGCACACTGGGATGCCAAGTCAAGCGGCTGCGCCTGCAGTGTCGCATAGAGACAGACGGTGTCGGTGCTGTGGCGTCTCGACCCCACAGCCCTCTTTGCAACAGCGTGCACTCCCGAGACTTACGACGACGCCCCCCCCCCCCCCTTTTTTTTTTTTTTTTTTAATTTATTTTTTTGCGGCTAAACTCCAATCTATAAGAGCACAGAAGGGAGTTGGCAAGCACCCGAGTCTTCCTCGCGCCTAACGCGATGCTTCCCCCCCCCCCCCGAAATATTCCAGAAATTGGCAGCCAAGTTGATTAAATTGCAGTCAAAACACTTTCGGCAAACGGATCCCCGGATCAGCTGTTTGTTTCCGAGCCTGAACCAAACAGACTGGCTGGGCAACTTTACGCAGCGCACCTGTCCTTGTGTGGCGCCCTCCTCCGCGGTGACATCAGCAAGACAGTCCTTGGAAACGGAAAAACATTCCTGTCCCTCCTCGCGGAATTGCGTTGTTTTCTCACACGGCGCTCTTTTGTGTTCTTCTTTTGAGCGCTAAGCGATTGCACGACTTCGCCACACGCACAGAATATTTTGCACTAAACAAAACACAAGCGGCGACACGCACGAACCATGATCCGATTAGACTTCACTCCATAACTTTTTGTCCCTAGCTTGTTCCGTGTTGCTTTGTTGATTAAAAGCTCTTCAGTCCAATCATTAGCCAGGGGAGGGAGTTGATTCAACCAATGGCGAGTGTCAGAAGGCGGGACTTTAGTGCTGACGTATAAGCGGTTTGTTACTCCAGTGTGTACGAAACGTGTTTTTGTGTTTATATGGTCAGTCAGATAAGGTTCATACATAATTGTTGTGAGATTTGCAGCTTAGTTTTTATTTGATCACTGACCATTTTGTTGTTGCAATTTTACAACACTCTGGATTTAGGAATGGCCTTGAAGCAAAAATTTATTTTTCTGTGCGAGCCTGCTCTCTCGTGGTTACAAGGTGGAACTTCAACTCAAGTACTTCAGTGGCGAGAACTCACGAAGTACAAGTCCATACGTTATGATTGAGGCCGATTCACATCCATTCAAAAGTATTTTTTTTCCTATGGCTTTGACCTCAATTTGATATGTTGATTGTTATTTTTTTGTAATTGCTTTATTGTCATATTACTTTTGTTATAGATAGATACTGTAATACAGGGCTGCCGGCCACTGCAAAATCTTGAGAAATCCCAAACTACAGTATTTACCTCATCACCTTTAACATGAGGCTGTGACATAGCAGTTTTTCAAAATAACTCCAATACATAAACAATATATAATTGCGTGATTGATTGTTTTTCATCTATCCATCCAAGGCACATATTTTTCAATTAAAAAATCTCACGGCACACCAACAAAATTGTCACAAAAAGTGGATACATTAATTACTGGACGTATTTCCTGCCATCAAATAGAATAGCATTTATTTGTTCTGTCTGTCACTATGCCTCAGTGGCATTTTCTTGTAAATATTTTTTGGAGCATCCATCCATCCATCCATTTTCTGAGCCGCTTCTCCTCACTCGGGTCGCGGGCGTGCTGGAGCCTATCCCAGCTGACATCGGGCAGGAGGCGGGGTACACCCTGAACTGGTTGCCAGCCAATCGCGGTTTTTTGGAGCAATTACATAAAATTTTATAATTTCCCACGGCACACCTGAAGAGCGCTCACAGCACACTAATGTGCCCCGGCACACTGCTTGGGAATCACTGCAATAAGTGAGGGGGGGGAACGTAGATCGACCGGTAAAATGTCCATAAAAGTTATGAACAGAATCGGTGACAAAGGGCAGCCTTGGCGGAGTCCAAGCCTCCCCGGAAATGAGTCCAACTTACTGCTAGCAATGCAGACCAAACTCTGACACCGGTCGGACCGGACCGAAAAGCCCGTATCAGGGGGTTTGTTACCCCATTCTCCCGAAGCACCCCCCACAGGACTCCCCGAGAGACACGTTCAAACGCCTTCCACTAAGTCAACTAAACACATGTAGACTGGTTGGGCGAACTCCCATGCACCCTTGAGGACCCTGCCGACGGTGTAGAGCTGGTCCACTTTTCCCCGGCCAGGACGAAAACCACACTGCTCCTCCTGAATCTGAGATTCGACTTCCCGACGGACCCTCCTCTCCAGCACCCCGGAATAGACCTTACCAGGGAGGCTTAGGAGTGTGATCCCCCTGTAGTTGGAACACACCCTCCGGTCCCCCTTCTTAAAAAGGGGGACCACCACCCCAGTCTGCCAATCCAGAGGCACTGTCCCCGATGTCCATGCGATTTTGCAGAGGCGTGTCAACCAAGACAGCCCCACAACATCCAGAGCCTTTAGGTACTCTGGGTGAATCTCATCCACCCCCGGGGCCTTGCTACCGAGGATCTTTTTAACCACCTCGGTGACCTCAACCCCAGATATAGGACGCGCCAGACTCTGCATCCTCATGGGAAAGCATGTCAGTGGAATTGAGGAGGTATTCAAAGTATTCTCCCCACCGGCTCACAACGTCCCGAGTTGAAGTCAGAAGCTCCCCATCCTCACTATACACAGTGTTGATGGTGCACTGCTTCCCCCTCCTGAGACGCCAGATGGCGGACCAGAATTTCCACGAAGCCGTCCGGAAGTCATTCTTCATGGCCTCACCGAACTCCTCCCACGTCCGAGCCGGCTGGCCCCCATGGGTGCCTTCGAGCCCCACCTCCAGGCCTGGGTACAGAAGGGGGCCTCGGTGACCCGCGTCCGGCCAAGGAAAACCTATTTTCATTTATTGTATTCATCATAGGGGTTTTTGCAGCTTTGTCTGGTCCCTCACCTAGGACGTGTTTGCCATGGGTGACCCAACGTGGGGCGTGAAGCCCGAGACAACTTAGCTCCTAGGATCATTGGGACACACAAACCCCTCCACCACGATAAGGTTGTTGTGAGGTTGTATTTTTTTCCCCCCCTTTTTTAATAAATTAAAGGTCAAGAAATTCAAAGTGGCCCTTACATCCTTGGATTTTTCTGATTGCGGCCCTCGAACAAAAAAGTTTGGACACCCCTGCTTTAAAGCAACACCCAGTTGTTTGAACCCCTGTTCCAACCATCCATCCATCTTGTTTTTATACTGCTTGTCTTCATTAGAGTGATGGGTGAGCTGCAGCCTATCCCAGCAGATTTTGAGCGAGGCAGGGAACACCGGGACTTTGTCGGCAGCCAAAGGTAGGGCACATACAGACAAACAACCATTCACACATGTGGAAAACGGTTTCTTGCATGTTTTTGGAGGAAGCGACATAACCCACAGAAAACCCATACAGGCACAAGAAGAACACACAAACTTCGCATAGGAAGGCTGGACCTGAAACCTCCCCGGAACCTCAGAACTGTGGGGCAGACGTGCTAACCGCTACGGCAACCTGCTACCTCTCTGTTTTATGTCATTTCTAAATGAAACAACTGCCATGGGAGGGGGGGAGGGAGACACCTGTTTCAAGTCCTGTGCTTTATGCGAATCATTAGCACTGAATCATCTTTGTACTCAGCAGCCTTGCATATCTAACAATGATGGCAGCTAATATAGGACACCACTTTTGTGGAATAGCTTGTTAATTATGTTCTTCTTTTTTAGTAGTAGTTGCATTTGGTCAGTCATTTCATTCTGCAAAGTTATCTAATCTTCATGGTTTTATTTTGGGTTAAATTCATGTTAACTTCCCAGTCCTTTCGTCACCATGTGGGGCAACAATTTTGCCTAGCAACAAGTGACAAATGATTGACGTAATTTTCTGTTCAGGGTCACTGAAGTGCTGGAACATATCCTAAGATCACATAAACAAAAACACAAATATTCAAATTCTTTGGATCTGTGTTGCTGAACTACTGCTGGTAACAGCGACTTATTAGGTGCCGTTTCCGTCGCTATATGTGCCCTGTGATTGACTGCCGACCAATCCAAGGTGCAGTCTGCCTTTTGTCCGAGGTCAAGTAGGTTAGGCTCCCAGCGACCCAGAACCGGATAAGCAGTATAGAAAAATTGATGGATGTATGCATAGGTGAACTGATTTTCATTGTTCCTGTGACAGTGACAATAAAGTTTGATTCTATTCTGTTTTAAACATTATAACATGACCTGAACTTTCTGGTACAGGACCTGTTTTATCCATCAAATCAAAATGATGTATTACTTGAAGAGAAGAGTCTGGTGATTAAGCACAATAGTCAAGTCTCGTATTTCAATATTTTTATTGCTTTTATTAAACATTTGTCTTGCAGTCTCAGCCACTTTTCCAGATAGATTAAAACAAGGCTTTGGAACAGTATAACAACAGTTGCATCTATTAATAATTACCAAAATCCAATATGGTTCAGTGATTTTAAAGTTCTGACTGATGAAAAACTCAAACCTTTGTTAATAATTGTGGTTAAAGTTAAATGAACTGTCTGCTTTTTTTTGTACAGATGTAAGAATAATAATGTTGACACAATATTCAAAAGTTTGATCCAATAAATGTTGTAGTAAATGGTTAATATTTAAAGGGGAGTTTACAATTTTACCAAAAATCACATTTTGGCATATTTTTTAAAACAGTCATTATGACTTGACAGTAAAAAAACAATAGCATTGAGTGTAATAGTAGCATTCCATAAAGAATAAAGTTTTTCCGGGATGACAAGGTAACAGGTGAGCTCTGGGCCGCAGGGTGTGCCCGTTATCAGTGTGCCAGTGAGTGCACAACAAATGATTGCCACACAAGGCATGCCTTCTGTTTCTGATTGGTTCTTTTTTCTTGGGTGCAGTGGTTTCTTGCACATCACATGAGGCAAAAGATTGGGCCAGAGATGGGTGATTTCTTTTTTTTTTTTTTCACAGATCATATTTGTCCTGTACGACTGCTAGGTAATAAAGACTATTGTATAAACAAATACGTAGGACAAACTGTTTTTTTTTTTTTTTTATGAAAATTGGAAACTCCCCCATTTTAGCAAATCTTCATCTGAACGTGAATACTTTCATGAGTTCTTTACTATGGATTACAGATTACAGAATGCAACGTATGCATACATGCCATTCAGTTTATTTGGGACTCACTGCCGCCATTTGCACAACACTGGAAGTGTTAAATAGTGTTTGTTTGAGGTAAATGAGCTTGGATCCTCCATGGCAGCTAGCAGCAGCCTGGAAGTGCCCACCTTCTTGATTTTACACTTTACTGCTCCAAAGGGATGTTGGGAACAAAATATAGGAGAGAGACCACAGTAGATAGTATACACAAGCAGGAGGGAAGAACGAGCAGAACAGCATGACCACCCCTAAGCAGAGGAAATGAAAAGTGGGAGTGGGGGAAAAAATATCATTTCGTTAAGAGAGGATATAAAGTGAACGTCAACGAAATGAGAGACAGGAGCCGGGCCCCCAACATACGCTGAATATCGTGCGGTTGATATATACTGAATATGGGATTTTTATATTTGATACATAGCAGCAATTCAATTGCAAAATTGTGTGTAAAAACACGTTTCCCGATTAAGAGTGATTTCCTTGGTGACAAACACGGTAAAAAGATTACTGAATTTGTAAGTGGTTGGTTCTCCAACCTGCCAATGAACTCAATCAAAATGAAGAATGCAGCATTCTACAGTACAACGGTCCAATTTTTTTATTACGGTAAAAAAATAACCCCAAAAAAACCTTTTCTTTCAATCCTTTAAAATGGCATGCTCTTCTGATTGTCAATGCTGCTCTGAGTAACAACATGACGGTAGAAGCCTTACTTTGACACACTGTGTCAAGAAAATATTTGAAATTGGAACTGATCAGGCGGCACGGTGAACGACTGGTTAGAGCGTCAGCCTCACAGTTCTGAGGACCCGGGTTCAATCCCCGGCCCCGACTGTGTGGAGTTTGCATGTTCTCCCCGTGCCTGCGTGGGTTTTCTCCGGGCACTCCGGTTTCCTCCCACATCCCAAAAACATGTATTAATTGGAGACTCTAAATTGCCCGTAGGCAAGACTGTGAGTGCGAATGGTTGTTTGTTTCTATGTGCCCTGCGATTGGCTGGCAACCAGTTCAGGGGCTGCCCGATGACAGCTGGGATAGGCTCCAGCACGCCCGCGACCCTAGTGAGGAGAAGCAGCTCAGAAAATGGATGGATGGATGAATGGATGAACTGATCAATACCTTTAGGCACCTTTTTGTGTATGGACTGGTTCCAACTTCAAATATTACTTTTATATACAAAAGTAAGGCTTCCACTGATTTTGAAAGTGAAAGATTAAGTTTTGTTTGAGGTTGCTGGGGTCAAAAGAATCTGCATATGTCCGGTTGCAATTGTGCTCAGCGCTAAACAGTGAGCGTTTTACAGGAACAACAAACTGATGTCTTTAACAAATCCACTAACTAACATAATATTATTCATCACATTGAAGTACTATAAAATAATAGCATTGAATTAAAAGGCTTGAGTAAATGGACTTACCCCCAGCATAGACAACCTTCTTCCAAGCCTGGGACTCCAGCACTCGGTCGTGAGGGTAGAAACTGTGACTAATCATGAAGAGGATCATGGCCACAGCGATGACTCGCAGCATGGCCGTGTTGCCGCCCGACAGCAGCGAGGCACTGGCTAGGATGGCCGAGGAGTAGATGCATGGCAGTCCACGATACATGAACGGAATCCCTACAAAGCAAGATGAAGATTTCTCGAGTTCAGGGGTTCTCAAACTGTTTGGGTCTGGGGGCTGTAGGTTGGGGTTCCGCAAAATAATATCCAATAAATTGTTTAGCCATAACATTTTTTAAAAAGTGTATACCTTACAAATGGGGACTGGTACGCCAATAAAACAAACATACAGTACTAAACCAATTACTCCTCCCTACCTTTAGCTGTGGCCCAATTAAAAGCTCTGATATGACTGTGACGTATCACATTACTTTTTCATCCCCGCATCAGTCACTTTACGCAAAATTCAGAGCATTGCAGAGCATTTATAGCTCTTGACGATGGATAAAGTATTAAATACATCAAGTGATACGAAACACTAAACTGAGAAAATCTAAATATTTAGGTTGAAATGTTAAAAAAAAATAGGGAGTTTATCTTCTTTTTCTTTTGGCTTGTCCCGTTAGGGTTCTCCAGAGAGTGTGTTGTCATTTTTCATTCTTCTGCAGTCTGCTCTTTAACACCAACTGCCCTCACGTCTTTTCACACAACATCGATCAACCCTCGGTCATCGTCTTTCTACCAGTATACATTCTCCTCTCGGTCTGCTCGCTTTAACTTTGTCTCCAACACATCCAACCTTGGCTGTCCCTCTGATGAGCTCATTTCTAATCCGATCAAACTTGGTTACTCTTACAGAGAACCTCCACATCTTCATCCTCACCACCTCCAGCTCTGTCTCCTGTCGTCTCTTCAGTGCAACTGTCTCTAATCCGTACATCATGGCTGACATCACCACTGTCTTAAAAAGCTTTCCTTTCATCCTACCCGAGACTGTTACATCACAGAACACACCTGACACTTTCCTCCACCCATTCCAACCTACTTGGATCTGTTTCTTCACCTTTTTTCCACTCTCATCATAGCTCTAGACTGCTAACCCCAAGTATTTAAAGTCGTCCACGGTCACTGTCTATTCTCCCTGTCGCATTACTCTGCCCCCTTTTATTCATGCACATACTGTATATTCTGTCTTTGGCTCATCTTCATTCCTCTCCTTTCCAGCGCATTCCTCCACCTGCTCCTTGTTGTCACTGCAGATCACCTTGTAATCTGTGAACATCATGGTCCATTCCAGTCTCGCCTCAATGGCCACTTTCCATCACCATTGCAAACAGGAGGAGGCCTAGAGCTGATCCCTGATGCAGTCCCACCTTCACTCCCGACTCCTCCGTCACACCCACACCTCTGTCCGACACTGTAAAACCTCTTACTGTAGAAATTACAGTGTTTTACTGGCAGCAGTAATCCTGTAAAATATTGCAAATTAATTCAGCATAATAATGTAAATTAATATCCAGGAAAATAATGTATTTTATAAGATTAATAAATATTGACTGTATTTCTTATTCTATATATTTTTATCGCCATTGTTATTACTGATGATAAAAATTATATTTTTGATATCATAATATTATTATGATAATCGCCACCACCACCATCATCAATATAAAGACAAAAGAAAGGTAGTTCATTTTCAATCTTTTTTTAATTGGAAGTCTAACAGCGTTGGATAAGTTTAACACTAGTGACTTTAACAATTGTCAACTGAAAACAAAACAAGCATCACAATGTATGTGTTTGTGTGTGTGCGTAAAATCACACAAATTCCCACTTGGAATCACCAAGCTTGTTGATGAGTGTACAGACGTGGATTCACCGATGCTACCTTGATTTACACCATCCTGCCACTCTTCTTGCTTAGTGCCTTGTCATTCCTAGCTTTGGTTCCCCTCTCTGGATTTACATCAGCATTGCTTCAAGAAAAACAAAGTAAAACAACGACAAAAATCAGTCTTTCAGGTGACAGTCTATTAATACAGTATACACATTGACTGGCCATCATGTTAACAGTGGCCTGTGGTCGGTGGTCGCCTCGGTAACGCGGTGGTCGCCTCGGTAACGCGCTCTCGAGTATTGTTTTTGTGTTTTTCGTCCGTCTTTGGAGACCTTACACGACTCACTTACACAAGGGGAGACCTGCTAACCATCAAGGAGGCTACTCCGGACTTTCTGTCACCAACTTTCGCAAATCCGCTCAGTTTTTTCCCCCGGGTTACTCACCGGAGCGGCGTCCGTGGTTTTCGGCGCATGGAGACGGAAGCGGTGCCACAGAGGGAAACGGGCCGGCATTCAGGTGAAACTCCGCAAGAGAGGACACAGATTGGCGTTCCCGTCGATCCACCTCGCGAATGTACGCTCCCTATCCAACAAAATGGACGAGCTTCATCTTCTATTAAAGACCAGTAAAGACTTCGGACGTTCCGCGGCCATGTGCTTCACGGAGACCTGGCTTTGCGACGGTGTACCCGATGGCGGAGTCATGCTTCCCGGCTTCCACATTCATCGAGCGGACCGCGACATGGAATCATAGGGGAAAACAAAGGGCAGCGGGATATGCTTCTATATCAACGAAAAATGGTGTACGGACGTCACGGAGCTCAGCACACACTGCAGCCCGCATTTGGAGTCGCTATTTTTAAACTGTAAACCATTCTACTCGCCACGTGAGTTCGCATCGTTCATCCTGGCTGGAGTTTACATACCGCCTCAAGCTAACACGAACGCCGCACTGCTAACGCTCGCCGAACAAGTCAACGAAATTGAAAAAAACCACCCGGACTCAGCCCTCATTATTCTCGGGGACTTTAACAAAGCTAAACTCAACCACAAACTCCCTAAATACAAGCAGCACATCGACTGTCCTACCAGGGAAAATAATACTTTAGACCACTGCTACACTACGGTAAAAAACGCATACCGTGCTATACCTCGTGCAGCCCTGGGCTCGTCTGATCACTGCTTAATTCACTTTATACCGACGTACAGGCAAGAACTTAAATGTGCGAAGCCTACAGTGAAAACAGTGAAGAGGTTTGTGTACCAACAAAATCATTTCGCACATTCAACAACAACAAGCCGTGGTTCACTGCTAAACTTAAGCAGCTTCGCCAAGCTAAGGAGGACGCATATCAGAGGGGGGACAGGGCCCTGTATAATCGAGCTAGAAACCAGCTGTACCTCTGGAAATGTGCGAAGTTTCAAACGCTCCACCATCCTTCCAGTCCCCAAGAAACCTGCAATCTCGGGTCTGAATGACTACAGGCCTGTCGCTTTGACATCTGTGGTCATGAAGTCCTTTGAACGTCTCGTGCTGGACCACCTCAAGAGTGTCACAGGTCCCCTGCTGGACCCACTGCAGTTTGCCTACCAAGCGAACAGGTCTGCGGATGATGCAGTCAACATGGGACTGCACTTCATCCTAGAACACCTCGACAGTGCAGGGACCTACGCGAGGATCCTGTTCGTGGACTTCTGCTCAGTGTTCAACACCATCATCCCTGAACTCCTTTCATCCAAGCTTCTCCAGCTCAGCATCTCAACTGCCATCTGCCAGTGGATTTACAGCTTTCTGACGGGCAGGACACAGCAGGTCAGGCTGGGGGAGGCCACCTCATCCACACGCAGCATCAGCACTGGGGCGCCCCAAGGTTGTGTCCTCTCTCCGCTGCTCTTCTCTCTCTACACGAACGACTGCACCTCAGCGAACCCGACTGTCAAGCTCCTGAAGTTTGCAGATGACACCACTGTCATCGGCCTCATCAAGGACGGTGACGAGTCTGCATATCGACAGGAAGCGGAGCGGCTGGAGCTGTGGTGCGGGCGACACAACCTGGAGCTGAACACGCTCAAGACGGTAGAGATGATCGTGGACTTCAGGAGGCATCCTTCGCCACAGCTGCCCCTCACGTTGTCCAGCTGCCTTGTGTCAACCGTCGAGACCTTCAAGTTCCTGGAAATTACAATCTCTCAGGACCTGAAGTGGGCGAACAACATCAACTCCGTCCTCAAAAAGGCCCAGCAGAGGATGTACTTCCTGCGGCTTCTGAGAAAGCACGGCCTGCCATCGGAGCTGCTGAGACAGTTCTACACAGCGGTCATCGAATCAGTCCTGTGTTCTTCCATCACAGTCTGGTTTGGTGCCGCTACAAAAAAGGACAAACTCTGACTGCAACGGACAATCAAAACTGCTGAAAGGATTGTCGGTACCCCCCTACCCACCCTTGAGGACTTGCACGCTGCCAGAACTAAGACAAGGGCGTGCAAAATCCTCTCAGACCCTCTGCACCCCGGTCACCAGCTCTTCCAGCTCCTTCCCTCAGGGAGGCGCTACCGATCAATGCAAACTAGAACTAGTAGACATTCCAACAGCTTCTTCCCTCTTGAAATCAACTTCTTAAACAGCTAACCTACAATTCCATGACAACAAGCTGGCAATTTTTTGACTTGAGTTCGTTGTCACATTTCTGTGGGGCCAATTATGTATTACTCGTGCACTCACTGTAGTTGTCTCGCCATGCTGCACTATTTGCATAGACTGGCCACTCATGCCAGAGTAGCATCTGCTCCATTTGCACACTAATTGAGGAGTATCTGTAACATTTGCACAACCAACATTGTCCCAGATTATCGTACTATTGTTTTTTGTCAATGTCTTTATGTCTCCAAAGTGTTCTGTAAATTGACTGTATGTTGTACTGGAGCGGCGCCATCTACCGGAGACAGATTCATTGTGTGTTTTGGACATACTTGGCAAATAAAGATGATTCTGATTCTGATTCTGATCACCCCATGCATTTAACCTCCTGTCTCATTCTTTCTGGTCACCAGTTCGTTGTACCTTGTTGTCACGTTCCAGCATTCCTTGTTTCCACGTCACCAACTCATAGTAAGCCTAGACCCTGTTCTGATTATTGACCTTGCCTGTTTGCCTCATGTTTTTTGGATACTGTTGCCTTTTCTGATTGCCTGCCTGTGTACCGACCTCTGCCCGTTTATTAAACCTCTCTTTTTGTAACTGTCCATTTGAATTGGAGTCGTGCATTTTGGGTCCTGTAGTTTGTTCCGTTCATGACAAATGATTGTGAACAAAGACTTTCTTTCCTTCTGATACACATGATCATTCGCCAATGTGTGAGTCTCCTGCAATGTAGCGCCAACTAGTGAGGTGGAGGACTTGCTCAATGTCAGATTTTTTTTGCCTTAATTATCGGTGGCTGGTATCGGCAATCTTTGCAAGTACCCAATACTTTGAAATAAAGCCGGTATCGGCCCGATACCAATACCTGGTATCGATATTCATCCATCCCTAGTATCCACACAGTGGAGAATCCGGTACATGCGCAACCAACTTCTGCATTTGGCAAATAGGTCAAAGCACTTCTTTACAGCACGCGTAAATGGCAGAACCCTATAGCAGGAGACCGTGACAAAGCACCCGTAGGAACTTTAAATGTCTACAATGTATTTTGTTTAACACAAGCTTTCCCCACAGAGCCAAAAAAGATGACAATATCTGATGTTTAGGCTTTTTTTTTGTGGTTACATATAACATATTTGTATAATAAATGATATACCTGTATGAAACCTTTGACTGAAGACACCAGCCATAAAGAAAACAAAATTTCATTAAATTGGGTTTCAAGTTGGTCAAGTGATGTACCGCATATAGCGGATTATTCTGGAAATCATGGTTACATGAAGTCATTGTGTGAGCTATGTTAAGAAAGCTGGTGAAGCAGCAGGAGAAATATGGATACAAAAACAATGGATCCCCCCACAAAATGCTTATGATTTGCTCAATGCTTACTCATGTTCATGTGTACTGGGGACTGGTCAACCCCAGTGCAACAGTTGCACTGTAAGGGGACTAAAATGTTTCCCGTGTATTGATTTTGATGGCAGCTGCCACTGCCAACTCTGTATGAAAGATACAAGTAGTAGCTGTTGCTGCCCATATTCTATTCTCATTGAAAATCACATACAATTATTACCTGCCACAATCAAACTTGGGGTGTCGGGCAAAATAGTCAGCTGCACGGTATAGCTGGTGTGGGCCGTGTGGCTGCAAGTGCGACCTTTAAAAAAGGACAGATAATGTATGGGTTAACAAACAGGAACGAATGATTATGACGTGCCATGAAATGTCTTCGGCACAGAAACAAAAAAAATTATAATTCTCACTAGTTTAGGTAGCGTCACATGACTTAAAATGTGGTTAATAATTCTAAAAGTATTGTAACACGCGGAGCCATTACTTCGTTTATATAGGGCAACAAACACAAAGCAAAGAAAAGTAACAAAAATGACTCTCTAGCTCCGGACACGCGTTCGAAGACGCAGCTGTAACTTAGCATAACGCCTTCCAATACTACATGCCGAGACGTTAGTCTGTTTATTTCACGTTTATTGTCATGCGAAAAAGACGACGCCAACAAAATTAACAAAAACGACTCTCAGATAGCATCAAACATGTTTTTCTCACTGTGGACCAAACCTTTCCACAGGCATTCGACATACGTTCGGTAATTCAGCCCCGAAATGGATATAACACAAAAATGTAATTTCCATACGACATTAGGTAGAAAAATGTGACTTACATGAGTTCCAGACACCCAACTGTCAAATTATAGTCAGGTGGCAGACGTCGAGTGGAGGTTGTCCAAAACTTGCTGGCTGGCAGGAAAACTTTTCTTTGCGGCGAACAAAACAATGGGAGCTACCTGTACATTATTCTGTCCTCGTTCCCATGATGAAACAAAAATGAAGGATGACTGTAGTGCTGTATTTTTTGGGGTTTTGCTCCAATGGTGCATTGCGTTTTACAGTAATATACTGTACGTCACAATAGAAATACAGTATAATATTGGTCCAATTTTACTGCAAAGGCTCACAGTGTAGAGCTCTCTGGAATATTCTAACATAATTCTCTACCACGGCAAACTTTCTCATGCAATATCAAAGTTCCTGTCTAGGTGCTCTGTCATAGGCTTCATCTTCTTCTTTCTCATCAACTTTATTTTGTCTTTATTCAGTTTAGCTACTTACAGAATGTTGAATTGGGGTTAAGATTATGAGGGGGTCATTGGAAGAATTTCTACCATGTAAGGGGGTCCCTGGACCCATAAAAAACCCTGTGCCATCTCTTCCCCCTCAAGAGAATAAAAAAAGCCCTACGCATTCAATGGAGGCATCCCATATATATTGAAAAGAATGCTTGAAGAAGGGACACAGTCACCAAAAACCCTGCCAACTCATCATCTATGCACTCTACAGTAAGTGTGTTCAGAAGCAACGCTCAGTTTTAAAGACTCACCAAAAAAAAAAAAAAAACCGAGAGGGTGTAGCACATGCACAGGATTTTATCCAGCAAGTCAAGGTGTCCTCAGGAGCAGGGATGTAGCAATCCCGAATGTTGTGAAATCGGCAAAGTCATCCAGCTTTGCACCTTGAGAAAGAAAGGGGGGACAAAAAAGAACAGTTACCATAATTATTGCGCATTCTTGGACAGAATGTTCTGCATGCTTATCGGCAATGTGGGAATTTCAGCGTCAGCAGCCACTCAACAAACAACATTCTCCACTGCCTTTTCTCTTTATCCCTCAAGAGAAGCAAGCGTGCATTTCAGCAGAAGAGGAAGAGGTGAGTCGAGCTACAGCTGGAACGAACGCGATGGTATTCTGCAGCCCAGGGTCAACCATTTTAACAATTTCAGATATGCAGAGAACCCAAAGCAATGGGATAACATGAACAATTGAGGGGTGATCCAATGGAATTTGTCTGCCTGATCACAAAGTTCATTTGACATAATACGTGAGGGGCAAAACAACATCCACCTGCACAGTCAAGCAGAAAAACACAGCACCGACACAAAGAACTGTGGGTGATGCACCTCAGAACTATTTTGTGCTTTTGAGAAAAAGTGCACGGTTATTGTGTCTGGCGTGTGCTTGCTGAAGTGCTGCGCTTTTAAAATGGCAAAACCGCACAAAAACACAAAGCACTAACTCCCGTGTTTAAGAGGGAAAAGGGGCGCTGTGTGGCGTGCTTTAACGGCTGCGCAGATTCTCCCATCCACTTAAATCTTTCATTTACGCACCTTTACGCGAGGTTGAGCAAACTTTAAAATGTGGGTGTTTCATGTCAAATCTAGCCTGCCTTGTATTCTCCCGTCAACTTAAGCACCCACCACGCGCTTCAGAGGTCGTACGTCACGCCTCTTGTGAAGGTGAAACATCATATTGCACTTGAGGTTTGGGTGCCGTTACAATATATGTCAAACATATTCATAATATTGTAAACGAGACTTACAGAAAGCAATCAAATGTATTCAAACTGTCACTGTTGTGAAGTTTTTCCTCTCTTTCTTTTTTCATCGCAGTCTCGTGCAGTATGCCATCGTTGGGATACACCTACACACTGGCTTGAAGGCTCAGCTCACCCCCATTCCTTATTAGTGCTTTAACAAGCTAATTGATTTCAGCAATCTAAACCAAATTCCTCAACAACCATAACCACACAGAGAGACTGAACAAAAAAATATAGTCGCTCTAAAAGGTGTCAGTTACAGTGTTTAAGAGAATATCACAGCTAGCAGACATTTTCACAACGTTTTTTTTTTGTTTTTTTTTATGATGAACACCGACAACTGCGTGGAAAGATCCTGCTGCAAACATGTTGCTGACCAGCATATAAAGGGACACTGTGTAGGGATTACTCCCACTAGCGTTAAAATTGTGCATTACATCAAAACAAATCTGGAGCCTCAGTTTTTTCAAACACGTACTGTAACAACGGCAGCCAAAAAACCTTGAAGAACAACAACACTGTTTAACAAAACCGAATGAAAAAAGTTAGCTTCATGCTAATTTATGCAGTGTTGACTTACTTGTCAAGGAGAAAGCTGGCAACTTCAGTTTCGAGATGGCAGACCGTCATGGTGCTCCCCTACTGGGTCATCACTCTTATGTATAAATAAATTGAAAATTCTTTGCTGACAAGAATGTATCAGATTATTACTAGAGGTCATAATAAACCAATGATAGCACACGTATAAACACAGACATTGATTTTGGCCAATAAAGAACTGAAAATGTGACACAGTGTCCCTTTAAAGACAAGCCTTTGGAGTTTAAAATAAATAAATTAATATTTAAAAATATTATATATATATATATATATATATATATATATATATAAACTAGATCTGATTATTTATATGCCTACATGAAACCGGTAGGTTTTTACTGATGGACCTTTAAACATGCATTGAGTCACAATGCATAGTATTCTGATTAAATTACTTTTGCTGAATTATTTCATTTTTTAATTCTGAATGGGAGAATCCATGGAGATGAAAAGTGCACAAGTCCAGGCCCCTAACAAAAATGTTACGTGCCAAGTTGAGAATATGGCCACCAGTTGTTAGAATTAGGTTGATATGTTATTGATCCAAAAGAAAATGTGTACACAGGGACCAAAATCTACTGAAAATGATACCTGGTAAAGCGTTACCAAAAACACATAACAATATGTCTTTTGGCCCCAGCTTAGACGGAGCAAAATGTGTAGGATTCTTAACATATAGCAATATGCCATGAAAGTTAACCAAAGCGTGACGAAAAATTAAATCTGCTAAGAAAGCAGCAAGGAGCGTGTATCATGAGTTGAACTCAGCTATGTTGGCCATTTTGTCCCATCCATCCATTTTCTATATGGTTGACTTCACACATGGAGACAGACACCCATTCACATTCACACCGTCACTAAGTGAGAACTGAAGACCATGCTGCCTGCACATAAGTCAATTTAATGAGCAACTGGCCATGTACGTAAAACTAGATGTAGTTCTAAAATTACCAAAAATCTCCTGAAGGTTTGAGGATGGATTTAAATTTGGGTGGTCGAGTGCTAACAGGAAATGTGATGAGAGCTGAGCTGATAACTGTAAAAATGTTAAACTATATCCAGGTATGCTAGAGTATATATATTACCTTTCACCTCAGCTACCTAGTCATGGTTTGTTGATTTGTCGGATGTAAATCAATTAATAAAGAAAATTTAATTCTAACTTTAAAAAAAAAAAATTGTTTCAACCTGAACTTTAATGAATAATGCATTACTTAGAAGCGATAGACATTCCGTCTCATGCCTCCGTTTGTCTTTTATCTCCTGTTACAGACTTTGTAAGACAATCCAGATGAGTAAACGGCTGAGTCTCCTGCAGCTGGGAGCTTTGTGTTTTGCCAAACTGAAAACTTGAACAAAGCACTGAGCAGAGAGCTTGGCCAATGCCCCATTTTAAGTTGATCTTTGGCAAGCTATCGACCACAACACTCCACTTACCCAGGGCAGAGCAGGCGTCAAGTCGCCTGGCAACAGCTCCATCTGCCAAATCCAGCAGGTAGCCAATAAGAACCAGCCAACATGCTGCATGATGGTGCCTGAACAAAACAAAGTTATTGTATTTGAAAGCAGCAACATACAAGAGGATACGTGAATGTTAAGCCTTCAAAAAGTGTCTTGACCTTATTTATTCTGTCTTTTATAGACCTTGGAACTTGTTTTAAATGTTTGGGTGACCTAACTCATATAGCCCTTAAGGGGCAAAAAACAACATTAAAAGAAAACCCATTAAAAAATAATTTGGCATCTTTCCTTAATATATCCCTAAGTTTTAGGATGAATATGTTCTGCATATCATGTACACAATTAATAAAATGCCCCCCTAATAAATGAAAGGGCACAAGTGTGCACACCCTCTTATAAGTGTGACGTGGCTGTGTTCAGAACATTTTTTAGAACACATTTTGCCACACGTGCACTGCTCATAACCATGAGAACCTTATACAGTACCTACAGTGAAGCATTGTGGTACCAGCATATAATCTTTTGGCACTGGCTTCAGCTGGAACTGGGGCCTCAAGGTGGAGGGAATTACGAACAGTTTGAAATAGCTGTCAGTCTTAGCACAACACCTTCAGGCTTCTGCTAGAATCCAAAACAATGGAAGTAAAAGCCCACTAGAACAACTGAACTTTGTTTGTGGTTCATCAGAGGCACTTTAAATGGTGTCAGGTGTGTGCTGACAAATGCAGCCCTATGGGGGGCACAAGCCAGTGCAAACTGTAGGTCGGTCCCAAGCCTGATAAATGCAGAGGGTTGCGTCAGGAAGGGCATCCGGCTTAAAACTTTGCCAAACAAATATGAGCATTCATCCAAAGAATTCCATACCGGATCGGGCGTGGCCCGGGTTAACAACGTCCGCCACCGGCGCCGTCAACCTGCAGGGTGCCGTTGGAAATTCAGCTACTGTGGGTCGAAGTCAAAGAAGTGAAAAGCGGGTTCTTCGGCAGAAAGAGAAGAGGAAAGCACAGAGCCTAGAACTGAATGTGGGGACTTTGAATATTGAGTCTATGACAGGAAAATCTCGGGAGTTGGTTGACATGATGATTAGGAGAAAGGTTGATATATTGTGTGTCCAGGAGACCAGGTGGAAAGAGAGTAAGGCCAGAAGTTTTTAGGGTTTAGCAAGGTTTAACTTATTTTACCATGGTGTAGATGAGAAGAGAAATGGAGTCGGGGTTATTTTAAAAGAAGAGTTGGCTGTTGAGAATGTCTTGGAGGTGAAAAGAGTATCAGATCGAGTGATGAGGGTGAAAGTTGAAATTGAGGGTGTTATGTATAGTGTGATTAATGGCTATGCCCCACAGGTAGGATGTGACCTAGAGGTGAAAGAGAAATTCTGGAAGGAGCTAGACGAAGTAGTTCTGAGCATCCCAGACAGAGAGAGAGTCGTGATTGGTGCAGATTGTAACGGACATGTTGGTGAAGGAAACAGGGGTGATAAAGAAGTGAAGGGTAAGTACGGCATCCAGGAAAGGAACTTGGAGGGACAGATGGTGGTAGACTTTGCAAAAAGAATGCAAATGGCTGTAGGGAACACATTTTTCCGGAAGAGGCAAGAACATATGGTGACCTACGAGAGCGGAGGTAGAAGCACGCAGGTGGATTACACCTTGTGCGGACGATGTAATCTGAAGGAGGTTACCGACTGTAAGGTCGTGGTCGGGGAGAGTGTGGCTAGACAGCATAGGATGGTGGTGTGTAAGATAGGCTCTGGTGGTGGGGAGGAAAATTAGGAAGACAAAGGCAGAGCAGAGAACCATGTGGTGGAAGCTGAGATAGGACGAGTGTTGTGAAGCTTTTCGGGAAGAGGTGAGACATGCTCTCGGTGGACAGGAGGAGCTTCCAGAAGACTGGACCACTGCAGCCAAGGTGATCAGAGAGGCAGGCAGGAGAGTACTTGGTGTATCTTCTGGCAGGAAAGGAGAGAAGGAGACTTGGTGGTGGAACCTCACAGTACAGGAAATCATACAAGGAAAAAGGGTGATGTGCAGAGCTGTGGGAACAATAGAGGAATAAAGTTGATGAGCCACAAAATGAAGTTATGGGAAAGAGTAGTGGACGCGAGACTCAGGACAGAAGTGAGTATTTGCGAGCAACAGTATGGTTTCATGCCTAGAAAGAGTACTACAGATGCATTATTTGCCTTGAGGATGTTGATGGAAAAGTACAGAGAAGGTCAGGAGGAGCTACATTGTGTCTTTGTAGAGCTAGAGAAAGCCTATGACAGAGTACCCAGAGAGGAATGGAATGTTGAGGATGGAGCTGCCAGGCAAGAGAGCTCGAGGAACACCAAAGAGATTGTTGATGGATGTCGTGAGGGAAGACATGATGGCAGTTGGTGTTCGAGAGGAGGATGCAGGAGATAGGCTTACATGGAAAAGGATGACGCGCTGTGGCGACCCCTAAAGGGACAAGCCGAAAGGAAAAGAAGAAGAAGGTGTGTGCTGACAGTTCCTTCAGCACCGTGGTCAGATGTGTTTGAGTTGTGCTTGTTTCACACTGAGGCATATCCAATGATGTCCTCAACAAACATTATCGCAATTGGTTTGGTGGAGTCGAACTCTATGCCGAAGGCCAAATTTATACCGTCTACCACATGTACTGTATAGACCGCGCACCCCTACTCTCTCCTGCAAAATCGAAATTGGTGCACTTTTAAAGTTTTCAGTGCACGTGCGCACCTGTGCACTACTTACATGTACCCCTGTCAATCGGGAACTTTTGACTCACCCATCAAGACTGCTGAGGATGGAGGCCATGCCCATGATCATGTTGGCAACTGATAGGGCATTTGCAGCATTTCTACGAGCAAACTCCTTGATCTGGAGTCCTGTGGCCTGATCACTGAGAAAGAACTTGTTGGTGCACTGGAAGAGACCTAAGACCATATGACAGTAGCAGTTAGTAGCCATCTGGGTGACCCTCTGACAGACTCAAGCTAAAAAACCCAACCCACGACCATACCGGCTTAAGTGTGTCTAAATGTGAATCATTTGTCCCAGTCTGAGCCACATCTCTGCTGTGAAATGTGAAAAAAAGTAAAAATAATACATCTAAATCGAGAAGAAAATAAGTTTCATTGATATCTGAAAAAGCCCTGCGATTGGCTGGCGACCATTTCAGGGTGTGCCCCGCCTCTCGCCCGAAAGGCTCCAGCACGCCCACGACCCTCGTGAGGATAAGCGGTATAGAAAATGGAGGGATGGATATATGAAAAAAATGTTTCCTACTGGATATTAGGTGACACGTTATATGAAACTGAGTCTCCTGTCTAATGTAAAAGAAGCATTACTTACCAAGATGTATGTTTATTGGACAGACACTGACCATACAATAAACATTATTCATCCATTTTCAGATCAAAAGAATGCATTCATTTAGTCAGGGTTGTGCAGCCTCCAGCATGCATCATTAGTGTCCCCCTCCCAGCTACTCTCACACAAGCTAAGGTTCATTAGGTCTTATCGTTACATGCATTAATAAGTATTTGACAAAAGCGTCACCGAAATAGTCAAACATTATCAGGTGTATCTCTCTAACACGCACACGCACGCACGCAGGCGCACACACACACACACACACACACACACACACACACACACACACACACGGTGCTCGTGTGGGTTGACAAACAATGGACATTTAGGTAACTACTACACACACCATTGGCTACAGTGACAGTGTGAATTGCAGCAACTGCATTGACACATACCAGACGTGAGATCAATTTGTCTGCTAGCGCCAATCAAAAGTGGTGACCTGGTACAATGTGGCAGCAGCTAATGGATCCAATCTATTGATGAGTGCTATACTGTAGCATGGGTTTTTACATATAGAAAAAGCTTTCCTGCATTGATTGAGTTTACTGCTAAGAGAACATACACTGGAAGTGTATTTTAGGGCTATGCACGAATGAGTGGTGACTCAAACTGGCATTTGAGTCCGCCCAAAAAAAACGAACGCCGCTTGAGAATATTTGGATTTGAATCAAAACGAATCAAAGAATAACATACGACTTACTTTATTCTGACAAAAGCTGCAACTGCTGCCACGCCACATTTACTTTAAAAAAATAATAATAATTCATGATGTTTCACCTGTTTATGGCCGACGGCATTTTGACTTACTACACATGTACATATACGCAGTTGTACAGTAGCTACCAAGTACTCCAGCTGATTATGGATCACAGATCCACGTAGCTCATCTTAGAGGCATCTGATAGGAGTGCCCGAGGAGCTGCAGGGATGTTCATGGCATGCATGATAAAAAGAACAATGTTTTTGCTTTGTGGATCCGTCAGACAGTAGCAAGCAGCTTTGTGTACTTATTTTTTATTCAATTCATATTATTTAAGGTTTTTGTTTGTTTTTTCTTCTGAGTTTCTTCTGCAGGGTGTCTCCAAGGGAGACACCCTGCTGCTCCTACGCATTGAGAGGAGCAGCTGATTAGGATGCCTCCTGGACGCCTCCCTGGTGAGGTGTTTCAGGCATGTCTCACCGGGAGGAAGCCCGGACCCAGGACACGATGGAGAGACTCTGTCTCCCAGGGGTCCTGGGAACAACTAGAACAACGGAAGAGCTGTACGAAGTGGCTAGGGAAGGAGGAAGTCTGGGTTTCTCTCCTAAAGCTGCTGCCTGACTAGGGAAAAGCGGAAGCAAAAGAATGAATGAATAATTTCTCTCTCATTGTCGTCCCCCCCGCCCCCAGAGAAAACTCCAACAGCCGCCACTACCAGCAATTAGGCTCAGTCATTGTTGGAATGGAGCAAATGCGGAAATAAACAGGGTGTGATCAAAGTGATAGAAAGAGAAACCTGACAAATCTTCACATAAAAAAGCATGAGGGTTGTTCCATTTGACACACCCTCAAAATGTCTCATCTTTTTTTTCCCCAAGTATGCCCCAAAAACCCTTCCCCTCAGATGCACTTGCTGAGAATGCTCAGTATACCTGCGGAAGAAAGTGCTCTTGGCCCATGCGTTGTCTCAAACCATGCACCACCTGTGCTCTTGAAAGTTTAAGTGGCAGAAAGAAAATACTGAAGGTGAGAAAGTGGAAATCAATAACAACTGGTAGCTGGGGGGTGGGAGAGGGAGGGTTGTTAAAAAGACAGATCTTTTAGTCAACTGGAAGTACAACAACAAGCATCATCTCTCATTCTGGAAATACAATCTTCGCCAGAACCTCCACCGAAACCAACAAACAAGTGTGGCGGGTTTTACGAGCATAGCGAGTAAAGGCAGTAAGTAGGGTGAGGAGGTGAACCTGGTCCCTTTATGTGATCGCTCACATTCATTCTTCTTTATAAAATGCATCAGATGGTGTTTGTGTGCGCCAGAAACAACCCTCTTTCTTTTCACGCAATAAAAGTCACGCAACAGAAGAGAATAAAGCCTGCTCTACTTTGCCCATATCGCAGTGAGATACATTAAGCAAGAGGAACATAGAAAGGAAAAATAGAAAGATGGAGTTAGATGTGACTGATGGAAAAGCAGCGCTTCTTTGCACCCTGCCACCTTACAGAAGTATTTCCAAGCAGCCAATGATGACATTGGTAACAAGCTGAATCACTGGCGTCTCAACAGACTTTTAGGCAATCTTCAGAGTAAAATCTGTCTGCAACTATATACAGAGTGGCTGAAGCATTGATAAAGCTGAAAAATGATGGTGAAAATGTGTCTCTGTTGACTCTGAGAAAGCTGGGGGCTTGCTTCATGCAGCGTCACGCAGAACTGCAATGCTGACGTCTCGGTCGTGTTATGACTCCAGATGTTGGGCTCGCGCAGCTATTTGCTTGAGACAAAGCTGTTCATAAATTTTCATGCTGTAGCAACAGTGTTCACTGCAGCATCATGATAAAATGGGTAAAACAAAGTGGGGGGGGACAATGAGAGAGAAATTATTCATTAATTCTTTTGCTTCCGCTTTTCCCTAGTCAGGCAGCAGCTTTCGGAGCAAAACCCACAGCTGCCCTTGGGCAGTCTGACAGAAGCGCGGCTGTTATTCTGCGCCTATGGCGCCTATATTTAAAAAAAAATTACAAAATAAAAAAATAAATCATACAATGTGATTTCCTGGATTTTTTTTCCATTCTGTCTCTCACAGTTGAAGTGTGCTTATGATGAAAATTACAAACCTCTCTCATCTTTTTAATTGGGACAACTTGCACAATCTGTGGCTGTCCAAATACTTGTTTTCCCCACTGTACATCAGTCACTTGAAAGTAAATGTACAGCAAATGGGTACTAAATCAAAATTTAACATAACAGCTTGTCCCGTTTAGATTCGCATGGACCGCCAGGCTGCAGCAGACACCAACTTCATGCGAAACACAGACTACACCCTGGACTGGTTGCCAGTGACAGCACATATAGAGAGAGACCCGTCACTGAGAGGGAAGTGAGCCCACGCTTCCTGCACGTCAGTGACTCAAGGACGGGACATTACTTGTCACAATTTAAAACAGCTCCCAGGTATCCAAATAACAGCTCGGTGACATGCTTTTATCAAAATACCCCAAGGATCAAGAATACAATGTATAAGTACATACTTGTGGTTCGGCACCCGCGGATTCACCTATTTGCAATTTTTTTTTCCTCACCCATTTTTCAAATTTTTTGGGGGGACCCAATCCCTGTTTTTATTTTTCTTGCATATTGGCGGTGTATCCCACTTATTCGAGATTGTTTGGGGTTAAATTAAAAAATAAATACAACCCCGATTCCAATGAAGTTGGGACGTTGTGTTAAACAAATAAAAGCAGAATACAATGATTTGTAAATCATGTTCAACCTATATTTAATATAATACACTACAAAGACAAGATATTTAATGTTCAAACTGATAAAATTTATTGTTTTTAGCAAATAATCATTAACTTAGAATTTTATGGCTGTAACACATTTCAAAAAAGCTGGGACAGGTGGCAAAAAGGACTGAGAAAGTTTAGGAATGCTCATCAAACACGCGTTTGGAACATCCCACAGGTGAAAAGGCTAATTGGGAACAGGTGGGTGCCATGATTGGGTACAAAAGGAGCTTCCCTGAATTGCTCAGCCATTCACAAGCAAAGATGGGGCGAGGTTCACCTCAAACAGTCAATTTACAATTGCAAGGAATTTAGGGATTACATCATCTACGGTCCATAATATCATCAAAAGGTTCAGAGAATCTGGAGAAATTACTGCATGTAAACGGCAAGGCCGAAAACCAACATCGAATGCCCGTGACCGACATCAATGTGTAAAGGATATCAGCACATGGGCTCAGGAACACTTCAGAAAACCAATGTCAGTAAATACAAGTTCGACGCTACATCCGTAAATGCAACTTGAATCTTTACTATGCAAAGCAAAAGGCATTTATCAACAACACCCAGAAACGCCGCCGGCTTCTCTGGGCCGAGCTCATCTAAGATGGACTGATGCAAAGTGGAAAAGTGTTCTGTGGTCCGACGAGTCCACATTTCAAATTGTTTTTGAAAATTATGGACGTCGTGTCCTCCGGGCCAAAAATGAAAAGAACCATTCGGACTGTTATGTATGCAAAGTTCAAAAACCATAATCTGTGATGGTATGGGGCTGTGTTAGTGCCAATGGCATGGGTAACTTACACATCTGTGAAGGCACCATTAATGCTGAAAGGTACATGCAGGTTTTGGAGAAACATGCTGCCATCCAAGCAACGTCTTTTTCATGGACGCCCCTGCTTATTTCAGCAAGACAATGCCAAACCACATTCTGCACGTGTTACAACAGCGTGGCTTCGTAGTAAAAGAGTGCGGGTACTAGACTGGCCTGCCTGCAGTCCAGACCTGTCTCCCATTGGAAATGTGTGGCGCATTATGAAGCGTAAAATACGACAAATGAGACCCCGGACTGTTGAACAGCTGAAGCTGTACTCAAGCAAGAATGGGAAAGAATTCCACCTACAAAGCTTCAACAATTGGTGTCCTCAGTTCCCAAACGTTTATTGAATGTTGTTAAAAGGAAAGGTGATGTAACACACTGGTAAACATGACCCTGTCCCAACCTTTTTGGAACGTGTTGCAGCCATAAAATTTTCAGTTCATTATTATTTACTAAAAACAACACAGTTTATCAGTTTGAACATTAAATATCCTGTCTTTGTAGTGTATTCAATTAAATATAGGTCAAACATGATTTGCAAATCATTGTATTCTATTTTTATTTGTTTAACACAATGTCCCAACTTCATTGGAATTGGGGTTGTAAATAAACTGTTTTGTTTTGCTCAACAACTACAATGGGCATCAATTACTCACGGATTTTCACTATTCGTGGTCGGGCCCGTATCCCCCCCAAATAAAAGGGGTGTACTGTATTACCACATTTTTCATCTTCATTTCAGAGCTTCGCTGAATTCAGTCTGCTTTGAGGGACTATCACCATCATATGCAAATGTGTACATGCTGAGAGAGAAGGTGTGTGTTGGGTGGGGTCACACACCTGCTGTGACCGTCTTCAGGCGGATTGGCTCTCGGAAGTGGCGGAGAACAGCCAGAGTGTCCCGGTGGGTGAGTCCGCTCACCGGAGTGCCGTTGACCTCCAGCAGCACGTCGGCGCTGCCGGGGAGTCTCCCGGCGTGACAGACCATGGCCTCGGCTACTATGTGCCCGAGGAAGGGGAACTCCCCCTGTTCGGCGCCGCCTCGCAGCTCCACCGCCGTGACCAGGTCGCCGGATCCCCCCCAGGACACGGCGCACTCCTGGACTTTAGCGGACCAGTGCTTCTTCTTTTTGAGGCTCTTAGACATTGTTGGATGCTGTTTTTATTATGAGTATTTTGCAGTTCGAACACGATCGTCCTTGAAGGAGAGAGCGGCTGGTGGTGCTAAGACTCAGTGACGCACCGGGGAATCATTGCAGATTATACAAGTCAAGTGTCACATTCCACTCCGATGATAAGTGGTGGTCGCTTCGCCCTGGACGATCACTCGCGCATCACCTCTCCGCACACTGGGATGCCAAGTCAAGCGGCTGCGCCTGCAGTGTCGCATAGAGACAGACGGTGTCGGTGCTGTGGCGTCTCGACCCCACAGCCCTCTTTGCAACAGCGTGCATTCCCGAGACTTACGATGACGACACCCCCCCTTTTTTATATATAGATATATATCTCTATAGATACATATAGATATATATCTCGATCTATATATATATATATATATATATATATATATATATATATATATATATGTATATATACAGTCCCCCCCCAGTCTACAGTCCCCTCAAAAAGTATTGGAACGGCGGAACAGCAAAGTCACGTTCTTTTTTTTTTTTTTTTTTATACTTAATACATTTGGGTTTCAGATCAAAAGAGGAATATGAAACAAAAGTTCAGAATTCCATCTTTTATTTCATGGTATTTACAAGAGGCAGCAAAGTATACAGTACATAAAGAAAACATTCATACAATAAATAAAAACGAAGACTAAAAATAAAGTGATATTAAAATATATGGCATCTGATTCAAAAACAGTGACAACGCCCAAATGCTTTCGAGTACGTATTGTATTTTTTTATTATTTGTTTTAATTCATTCAAATTTGTCAGTCTTTAAGACATTTTTGGGATCTCTTTAGTGGGTTAATGACTCTATACCTATGAGCCAAATGTTTAATATTTGTTGAAGTGCAATTTTAGCGAAGAGAGCCTGAGTCAGATTTATTTATATTGTTTATTTAGCCAAGATATTTTACTCATAGTTCTACATTACAATGTTCAATGTTCATTAGAATTGAAAGTTAATCGTTCTTAAAATGGATGTCGTTGAATTATTATGCACTATAATATCATTATATCAGTGGCATACAAAAAAAAAACTATACTATTGTTGATTGTGAGAAGTTGGGGGAAAATATATCGTCCTAAAAAATTTGCGACAGTGGCAGGCTGAAAAATAATATATTGAGAGAGCAGGAGCAATGGGTAACACAAAAATACTGTACAAATAAAAATCTGCAATATTGCTGGACTGCGAAGCAACAACCATCATAAAGTGGAAGATTACTGAATATTTACTCCGTGATGATAAATTGCAGGGACTAATTGTTCCAGCTGGGACTCATTGTTTCCAGACATATGCATCCTGGGACACAGATAGTCTCAAGTCACCGATCTCATCACAAGATGGAGGAATGTCTATTTAAATGACCTGTTCGATTACTGTATATACTTGTGTACTTAATTGCTCAAAAAATTATATTTAGAATCAATAATGTATCTTTGTCCCTCTATTTATGCCAGTGAGGCATAGTGACAGACAGAACAAATGAATGGTCTTCTATTAAGATGGCAGGAAGTAAATACAGTAATTAATGTGTCCACTTTTTGTGACATTTTTGTTTATTGGTGTGCCGTGAGATTTTTCAATGATAAACTATGTTCCTTGGCTCTATAAAGGTTGGAAATCACTGCTCTAGTCAGATCATGTATTCTAATCAGTTAAGTCAAACCAACATTACAACGTGACAGAAATAATGGCTGCTAACTTACTGTAATTACATTACTTTATTTTTAATTAAATGACTTCACCCACACCGAAACTTTAGAGCATGATTTGATAGAATGGCGGCATGTTTACATCCGACCGGTCGTGCTACCTTTAGCTTGCTAGGCGACATAACATTTTATTGTGTCGTGTCCTCCGGGTCAAAAATGAAAAGAACCATTCGGACTGTTATGTATGCAAAGTTAAAAAACCATCATCTGTGATGGTATGGGGCTGTGTTAGTGCCAATGGCATGGGTAACTTACACATCTGTGAAGGCACCAGGTTTTGGAGAAACATGCTGCCATCCAAGCAACGTCTTTTTCATGGACGCCCCTGCTTATTTCAGCAAGACAATGCCAAACCACATTCTGCACGTGTTACAAGAGCGTGGCTTCGTAGTAAAAGAGTGCGGGTACTAGACTGGCCTGCCTGCAGTCCAGACCTGTCTCCCATTGGAAATGTGTGGCGCATTATGAAGCGTAAAATACGACAAATGAGACCCCGGACTGTTGAACAGCTGAAGCTGTAGTCAAGCAAGAATGGGAAAGAATTCCACCTACAAAGCTTCAACAATTGGTGTCCTCAGTTCCCAAACGTTTATTGAATGTTGTTAAAAGGAAAGGTGATGTAACACACTGGTAAACATGACCCTGTCCCAGCCTTTTTGGAACGTGTTGCAGCCATAAAATTTTCAGTTCATTATTATTTATTAAAAACAACACAGTTTATCAGTTTGAACATTAAATATCTTGTCTTTGTAGTGTATTCAATTAAATATAGGTCAAACATGATTTGCAAATCATTGTCTTCTATTTTTATTTATGTTTAACACAATGTCCCAACTTCATTGGAATTGGGGTTGTAAATACCATTTCTGATCATTTTGTTGTTGCAATTTTACAATACTCTGGATTTAGGAATGGCCTTGTAGCAAAAACATTTTCCTGTGCGAGCCTGCTCTCTCGTGGTTTCAAGGTGGAACTTCAACTCAAGTACTTCAGTGGCGAGAACTCACGAAGTACAAGTCCATACGTTATGATTGAGGCCGATTCACATCCATTCAAAAGTATTTTTTTTCCTATGGCTTTGACCTCAATTTGATATGTTGATTGTTATTTTTTTGTAATTGTTTTATTGTCATATTACTTTTGTTATAGATAGATACTGTAATACAGGGCTGCCGGCCACTGCAAAATCTTGAGAAATCCCAAACTACAGTATTTACCTCATCACCTTTAACATGAGGCTGTGACATAGCAGTTTTTCAAAATAACTCCAATACATAAACAATATATAATTGCGTGATTGATTGTTTTTCATCTATCCATCCAAGGCACATATTTTTCAATTGAAAAATCTCACGGCACACCAACAAAATTGTCACAAAAAGTGGATACATTAATTACTGATGCTATTCTATCATCAAATAGAATAGCATTTATTTTTTCTGTCTGTCACTATGCCTCAGTGGCATTTTCTTGTAAATATTTTTTGGAGTATCCATCCATCCATCCATTTTCTGATCCGCTTCTCCTCACTAGGGTCGCGGGCGTGCTGGAGCCTATCCCAGCTGTCATCGGGCAGGAGGCGGGGTATACCCTGAACTGGTTGCCGGCCAATCGCAGTTTTTTTGAGCAATTACATAAAATTGTATAATTTCCCACGGCACACCTGAAGAGCGCTCACAGCACACTAATGTGCCCCGGCACACTGCTTGATAATCACTGCAATAGGTGAGGGTGGGAACGTAGATCGACCGGTAAAATGAGAGCTTCGCTTTTCGGCTTAGCTCATTTTTCACCACAACGGACCGATGCAAAGTCCGTATCACTGCAGACGCTGCACCGATCTGCCTGTCGATCTCCCGTTCCATCCTTCCTCCTCACTCGTCAACAAGACCCCAAAATACTTGAACTCCTCCACTTGAAGCAGGATCTCATCCACGACCTGGAGTGGGCACTCCATCCTTTTCCGACTGAGGACCATGGTCTCAGATTTGGAGGTGCTGATTCTCATCCCAGCCGCTTCAGACTTGACTGCGAACCGCTCCAGTGAGAGTTGGCGATCACGGCCTGATGAAGCCAACAGAACTACATCGTCTGCAAAAAGCAGAGATGCTATACTGAGGCCACCAAACCGGACCCCCTCTATGCTTCGGCTGCACCTAGAAATTCTGTCCATAAAAGTTATGAACAGAATCGGTGACAAAGGGCAGCCTTGGCGGAGTCCAAGCCTCCCCGGAAATGAGTCCGACTTACTGCTAGCAATGCAGACCAAACTCTGACACCGGTCGTACAAGGGACCGAACAGCCCGTATCAGGGGGTTTGTTACCCGATTCTCCCGAAGCACCCCCCACAAGACTCCCCGAGAGACATGGTCAAACGCCTTCCACAAAGTCAACTAAACACATGTAGACTGGTTGGGCGAACTCCCATGCACCCTTGAGGACCCTGCCGACGGTGTAGAGCTGGTCCACTTTTCCCCGGCCAGGACGAAAACCACACTGCTCCTCGTGAATCTGAGATTCGACTTCCCGACGGACCCTCCTCTCCAGCACCCCGGAATAGACCTTACCAGGGAGGCTTAGGAGTGTGATCGCCCTGTAGTTGGAACACACCCTCCGGTCCCCCTTCTTAAAAAGGGGGACCACCACCCCAGTCTGCCAATCCAGAGGCACTGTCCCCGATGTCCATGCGATTTTGCAAAGGCGTGTCAACCAAGACAGCCCCACAACATCCAGAGCCTTTAGGTACTCTGGGTGAATCTCATCCACCCCCGGGGCCCTGCTACCGAGGATCTATTTAACCACCTCGGTGACCTCAACCCCAGATATAGGAGGCGCCAGACTCTGCATCCTCATGGGAAAGCATGTCAGTGGAATTGAGGAGGTATTCAAAGTATTCTCCCCACCGGCTCACAACGTCCCGAGTTGAGGTGAGCAGCTCCCCATCCTCACTATACACAGTGTTGATGGTGCACTGCTTCCCCCTCCTGAGACGCCAGATGGTGGACCAGAATTTCCTCGAAGCCGTCCGGAAGTCATTCTTCATGGCCTCACCGAACTCCTCCCACGTCCGAGTTTTTGCCTCACTGACCACCAAAGATCCATTCCGCTTGGCCAGCCAATACCAACCAGCTGCCTCAGGAGTACCACAGGCCAAAAAGGCCCGATAGGACTCCTTCTTCAGCTTGACAGCATCCCTCACTGTTGGTGTCCACCAACGGGTTCGGGGATTGCCGCCACGACAAGCACCGACTACCTTACGGCCACAGCTCCGGTTGACCGCCTCGGCAATGGAGGCGTGGAACATGGTCCATTCGGACTCAATGTCCCCCACCTCATCTGGGCCGTGGGTGAAGTTCGGACGGAGTTGGGGGTTGAAACTCCTGACAGAGGATTCTGCCAGACGTTCCCAGCAGACCCTCACAATACGTTTGGGCCTCCCAGGTCGGACCGGCATCTTCCCCCACCATCGGAGCCAACTCCCCACCACGTGGCGATCGGTTGACAGCTCCGCCCCTCTCTCCACCCGAGTGTCCAAGACATGCGGCCGCAAGTCCGATGACACGAGCACATAGTCGATCATCGAACTGTGGCTAGGGTGTCCTGGTGCCAAGCGCACGTGTGGACACCCTCATGCTTTAACATGGTGTTCGTTATGGACAATACATGGTGAGCACAGAAGTCCAATAACAGAACACCACTGATCAGGGGGCCGTTCCTCCCAGTCACGCCCTTCCAGGTCTCACTGTCATTGCCCACATAAGCATTGAAGTTCTCCAGCAGAACAATGGAGTCCCCAGCGGGAGCGCTCTCCAGCACACCCTCCAAGGACTGCAAGGTGGCAATAAGTATCCCTACACCTGCTCGGTGCCTCTCTCCGTGGGCAACTCCAGAGTGGAAAAGAGTCCAACCCCTCTCAAGAGGACTGGTCCCACAGCCCAAGCCGTGTGTGGAGGCGAGCCCGACTATATCTAGTCGGAACTTCTCAACCTCACGCACCAAGTCGAGCTCCTTCCCTGCCAGAGAGGTGACATTCCACGTCCCTAGAGCCAGCTTCTGTAGCCGGGTATCGGATCGCCTTTGGCCACCGACCAGCTCACACTGCACCCGACCACAAGTGGTGAGCCCATGGGAAGGGGGACCCAAGTTACCCTTTCGGGCTGTGGCCGGCTGGGCCCCATGGGTGCCTTCGAGCCTCACCTCCAGGCCTGGCTACAGAAGGGGGCCTCGGTGACCCACGTCCGGACAAGGAAAACCTATTTCCATTTATTGTATTCATCTTAGGGGTTTTTGCAGCTTTGTCTGGTCCCTCACCTAGGACGTGTTTGCCATGGGTGACCCTACGTGGGGCGTGAAGCCCTAGACAACTTAGCTCCTAGGATCATTGGGACACACAAACCCCTCCACCACGATAAGGTTGTTGTGAGGTTGTATTTTTTTTTTACCTTTTTTAATAAATTAAAGGTCAAGAATTTCAAAGTGGCCCTGACATCCTTGGATTTTTCTGAATGCGGCCCTTGAACAAAAAAGTTTGGACACCCCTGCTTTAAAGCAACACCCAGTTGTTTGTACCCCCGTTTCAACCATCCATCCATTTTGTTTTTATACTGCTTGTCTTCATTCGAGTGATGGGTGAGCTGCAGCCTATCCCAGCAGATTTTGAGCGAGGCAGGGAACTTTGTCGGCAGCCAAAGGTAGGGCACATACAGACAAACAACCATTCACACATGTGGAAAACATTTTCTTGCATGTTTTTGGAGGAAGCGACATAACCCACAGAAAACCCATACAGGCACAGGAAGAACACACAAACTTCGCACAGGAAGGCTGGACCTGAAACCTCCCCGGAACCTCAGAACTGTGGGGCAGACGTGCTAACCGCTATGGCAACCTGCTACCTCTCTGTTTTATGTCAGTTCTAAATGAAACAACTGCCATGGGGGGGGGGGGAGACACCTGTTTCAAGTCCTGTGCTTTATGCGAATCATTAGCACTGAATCATCTTTGTACTCAGCAGCCTTGCATATCTAACAATGATGGCAGCTAATATAGGACACCACTTTTGTGGAATAGCTTGTTAATTATGTTCTTCTTTTTTAGTAGTAGTTGCTGTTGGTCAGTCATTTCATTCTGCAAAGTTGTCTAATCTTCATGGTTTTATTTTGGGTTAAATTCATGTTAACTTCCCAGTCCTTGCGTCACCATGTGGGGCAACAATTTTGTCTAGCAACAAGTGACAAATGATTGACGTCATTTTCTGTTCAGGGTCACTGAAGTGCTGGAACATATCCTAAGATCACAAAAACAAAAACACAAATATTCAAATTCTTTGGATCTGTGTTGCTGAACTACTGCTGGTAACAGCGACTTATTAGGTGCCGTTTCCGTCGCTATATGTGCCCTGTGATTGACTGGCGACCAATCCAAGGTGCAGTCTGCCTTTTGTCCGAGGTCAAGTAGGTTAGGCTCCCAGCGACCCAGAACCGGATAAGCAGTATAGAAAAATTGATGGATGTATGCATAGGTGAACTGATTTTCATTGTTCCTGTGACAGTGACAATAAAGTTCTATTCTATTCTATTCTATTCTATTCTGTTTTAAACATTATAACATGACCTGAACTTTCTGGTACAGGACCTGTTTTATCCATCAAATCAAAATGATGTATTACTTGAAGAGAAGAGTCTGGTGATTAAGCACAATAGTCAAGTCTCGTATTTCAATATTTTTATTGTTTTTATTAAACATTTGTCTTTCAGTCTCAGCCACTTTTCCAGATAGATTAAAACAAGGCTTTGGAACAGTACAACAACAGTTGCATCTATTAATAATTACCAAAATCCAATATGGTTCAGTGATTTTAAAGTTCTGACTGATGAAAAACTCAAACCTTTGTTAATAATTGTGGTTAAAGTTAAATGTACTGTATGCTTTTTTTTCGTCCAATCTGTCCTATTTTTAAAAAAAATGTAGTGACCGATAGCAAAAGATCTTTGTTTTAATCATGTAATTGTTGAGTGGCAAAGAGCCATATCCGTAATATTTCTCTTTATTTAAATACTATGAAATTATTGTGTGAAAACACCCACATAAAACTAAATATATTCCGTTTAGTCAGTAGATTTTTGCTGTTATTTTTCAATACTAAAGCAGGTCAACAAGACAAGACAATGTGATTAAGTCAGTATTTGACTTGGCGAACACATGAACCTTTTGTGTATTGAATACTTTTTTTAATCGCTTCGAGAGAACCATGGCTTACAGAAGATTCAACTCTCATGAAGTTGAGAGAAGACGTTCACATAAGGAATGTGGTACAGTGGTGGGTGAACTTGTCAATCTTTGTGCTTAAATAATATCACGGAATAAGGTCAGATTGACCCCTATTCACTTTTGCTCTTAATTGCATCATGTTTCTGACCAGTTCACTCTCTCTTCAATTGTCACTCAAAAAAAAAAGCAAAAAAAAAAAACTTAATACCTTTTACTTGCAATCAGAGAGTATGACATACAGACAATCCAGTGTGGATTTACAATTCAAAATCCTCCTACAACAGAGGCTACAAGAAATCAAAATTGTGCATGTCGCTAAATCACTGATGGCAGGGGAGAAAGCAATTCACTTCCAGTGGCACTAAAACAGATGTAAGAATAATAATGTTGACACAATATTCAAAAGTTTGATCCAATAAATGTAGTAAATGGTTAATATTTAAAGGGGAGTTTACAATTTTACCAAAAATCACATTTTGGCATATTTTTTAAAACAGTCATTATGACTTGACAGTCAAAAATAAAACTTCAAACCAATAGCATTGAGTGTAATAGTAGCATTCCATAAAGAATAAAGTTTTTCCGGGATGGCAAGGTAACAGGTGAGCTCTGGGCCGCAGGGTGTGCCCGTTATCAGTGTGCCAGTGAGTGCACAACAATTGCCACACAAGGCACGCCTTCTGTTTCTGATTGGTTCTTTTTTCTTGGGCGCAGTGGTTTCTTGCACATCACGTGAGACACAAGATCGGGCCAGAGATGGGTGATTTCCTTTTTTTTTTTCACAGATCATATTTATCCTGTACGACTGCTAGGTAATAAAGACTCTTGTATTAACAAATACATAGGACAAACTTTTTTTTTTTTTTTAATGAAAATTGGAAACTCCCCCATCTTAGCAAACCTTCATCTGAACGTGAATACTGAAATACTGTTTCATGAGTTCTTTACTATTGGTTACAGATTACAGAATGCAACGTATGCATACATGCCATTCAGTTTATTTGGCACTCACTGCTGCCATTTGCACAACACTGATAAGAAAGTCGATTAAGACTGTAGTTGGAAGATTACATCAGAGACATCAGAATTCTGGGTGGAGGTGAGTGGTGTGGGGGGTGGGAAATCTAATCTTTTCTTGTTTACCTTCAGTGAAAAACAGCATGAGAGTTAATCCTGTCAGGAGACTATCTTTCTCATTTGGATTCTCCCTCCAAGGCGTCACATCCAACAATAACAAAATCTAGTCTTAAATAGTGTTTGGTAGTGTTAAATAGTGTTTGTTTGAGGTAAATGAGCTTGGATCCTCCATGGCAGCTAGCAGCAGCCTGGAAGTGCCCACCTTCTTGATTTTACACTTTACTGCTCCAAAGGGATGTTGGGAACAAAATATAGGAGACAGACCACAGTAGATAGTATACACAAGCAGGAGGGAAGAACGAGCAGAACAGCATGACCACCCCTAAGCAGAGGAAATGAAAAGTGGGAGTGGGGGAAAAAATATCATTTCGTTAAGAGAGGATATAAAGTGAACGTCAACGAAATGAGAGACAGGAGCCGGGCCCCCAACATACGCTGAATATCGTGCGGTTGATATATACTGAATATGGGATTTTTATATTTGATACATAGCAGCAATTCAATTGCAAAATTGTGTGTAAAAACACGTTTCCCGATTAAGAGTGATTTCCTTGGTGACAAACACGGTAAAAAGATGACTGAATTTGTAAGTGGTTGGTTCTCCAACCTGCCAATGAACTCAATCAAAATGAAGAATGCAGCATTCTACAGTACAACGGTCCAATTTTTTTATTACGGTAAAAAAAAAAAAAAAAAAAAAAACTTTTCTTTCAATCCTTTAAAATGGCATGCTCTTCTGAATTCTCAATGCTGCTCCGAGTAACATGAAGGTAGAAGCCTTACTTTGACACACTGTGTCAAGAAAATATTTCAAATTGGAACTGATCAGGTGGTGCACGACTGGTTAGCACATCTGCCTCACAGTTCTGAGGACCGGGGTTCAAATCCCGGCTCCGCCTATGTGGGGTTTGCATGTTCTCCCCGTGCCTGCGTGGGTTTTCTCCGGGTACTGCGGTTTCCTCCCACATCCCCAAAACATGCATGGTAGGTTGATTGAAGACTCTAAATTGCCCATAGGTGCGAATGGTTGTTTGTTTATGTGTGCCCTGCGATTGACTGGCGACCAGTTCAGGGTGTATCACGCCTCTCGCCCAAAGGTAGCTGGGATAGGCTCCAGCACGCCCGCATCCCTTGTGAGGATACGCGGTACAGAAAATGGATGGATGGATGAACTGATCAATACCTTTAGGCACCTTTTTGTGTATAGACTGGTTCTAACTTCAAATATTACTTTTATATACAAAAGTAAGGCTTCCACTGATTTTGAAAGTGAAAGATGAAGTTTTGTTTGAGGTTGCTGGGGTCAAAAGAATCTGCATATGTCCGGTTGCAATTGTGCTCAGCGCTAAACAGTGAGCGTTTTACAGGAACAACAAACTGATGTCTTTAACAAATCCACTAACTAACATAATATTATTCATCACATTGAAGTACTATAAAAGAATAGCACTGAATTAAAAGGCTTGAGTAAATGGACTTACCCCCAGCATAGACAACCTTCTTCCAAGCCTGGGACTCCAGCACTCGGTCGTGAGGGTAGAAACTGTGACTAATCATGAAGAGGATCATGGCCACAGCGATGACTCGCAGCATGGCCGTGTTGCCGCCCGACAGCAGCGAGGCACTGGCTAGGATGGCCGAGGAGTAGATGCATGGCAGTCCACGATACATGAACGGAATCCCTACAAAGCAAGATGAAGATTTCTCGAGTTCAGGGGTTCTCAAACTGTTTGGGTCTGGGGGCTGTAGGTTGGGGTTCCGCAAAATAATATCCAATAAATTGTTTAGCCATAACATTTTTTAAAAAGTGTATACCTTACAAATGGGGACTGGTACGCCAATAAAACAAACATACAGTACTAAACCAATTACTCCTCCCTACCTTTAGCTGTGGCCCAATTAAAAGCTCTGATATGACTGTGACGTATCACATTACTTTTTCATCCCCGCATCAGTCACTTTACGCAAAATTCAGAGCATTGCAGAGCATTTATAGCTCTTGACGATGGATAAAGTATTAAATACATCAAGTGATACGAAACACTAAACTGAGAAAATCTAAATATTTAGGTTGAAATGTTAAAAAAAAATAGGGAGTTTATCTTCTTTTTCTTTTGGCTTGTCCCGTTAGGGTTCTCCAGAGAGTGTGTTGTCATTTTTCATTCTTCTGCAGTCTGCTCTTTAACACCAACTGCCCTCACGTCTTTTCACACAACATCGATCAACCCTCGGTCATCGTCTTTCTACCAGTATACATTCTCCTCTCGGTCTGCTCGCTTTAACTTTGTCTCCAACACATCCAACCTTGGCTGTCCCTCTGATGAGCTCATTTCTAATCCGATCAAACTTGGTTACTCTTACAGAGAACCTCCACATCTTCATCCTCACCACCTCCAGCTCTGTCTCCTGTCGTCTCTTCAGTGCAACTGTCTCTCATCCGTACATCATGGCTGACATCACCACTGTCTTAAAAAGCTTTCCTTTCATCCTACCCGAGACTGTTACATCACAGAACACACCTGACACTTTCCTCCACCCATTCCAACCTACTTGGATCTGTTTCTTCACCTTTTTTCCACTCTCATCATAGCTCTAGACTGCTAACCCCAAGTATTTAAAGTCGGCCACGGTCACTGTCTATTCTCCCTGTCGCATTACTCTGCCCCCTTTTATTCATGCACATACTGTATATTCTGTCTTTGGCTCATCTTCATTCCTCTCCTTTCCAGCGCATTCCTCCACCTGCTCCTTGTTGTCACTGCAGACCACCTTGTCATCTGTGAACATCATGGTCCATTCCAGTCTCGCCTCAATGGCCACTTTCCATCACCATTGCCAACCGGAGGAGGCCTAGAGCTGATCCCTGATGCAGTCCCACCTTCACTCCT
Organism: Phycodurus eques; assembly: GCF_024500275.1. NCBI lineage: Eukaryota > Metazoa > Chordata > Actinopteri > Syngnathiformes > Syngnathidae > Phycodurus > Phycodurus eques. Next base: position 32,374,081 of record NC_084525.1, read on the forward strand.
GACTCCTCCGTCACACCCACACCTCTGTCCGACACTGTAAAACCTCTTACTGTAGAAATTACAATGTTTTACTGGCAGCAGTAATCCTGTAAGATGTTGCAAATTAATTCAGCATAATAATGTAAATTAATATCCAGTAAAAACTGTAAACCATTCTACTCGCCACGTGAGTTCGCATCGTTCATCCTGGCTGGAGTTTACATACCGCCTCAAGCTAACACGAACGCCGCACTGCTAACGCTCGCCGAACAAGTCAACGAAATTGAAAAAAACCACCCGGACTCAGCCCTCATTATTCTCGGGGACTTTAACAAAGCTAAACTCAACCACAAACTCCCTAAATACAAGCAGCACATCGACTGTCCTACCAGGGAAAATAATACTTTAGACCACTGCTACACTACGGTAAAAAACGCATACCGTGCTATACCTCGTGCAGCCCTGGGCTCGTCTGATCACTGCTTAATTCACTTTATACCGACGTACAGGCAAGAACTTAAATGTGCGAAGCCTACAGTGAAAACAGTGAAGAGGTTTGTGTACCAACAAAATCATTTCGCACATTCAACAACAACAAGCCGTGGTTCACTGCTAAACTTAAGCAGCTTCGCCAAGCTAAGGAGGACGCATATCAGAGGGGGGACAGGGCCCTGTATAATCGAGCTAGAAACCAGCTGTACCTCTGGAAATGTGCGAAGTTTCAAACGCTCCACCATCCTTCCAGTCCCCAAGAAACCTGCAATCTCGGGTCTGAATGACTACAGGCCTGTCGCTTTGACATCTGTGGTCATGAAGTCCTTTGAACGTCTCGTGCTGGACCACCTCAAGAGTGTCACAGGTCCCCTGCTGGACCCACTGCAGTTTGCCTACCAAGCGAACAGGTCTGCGGATGATGCAGTCAACATGGGACTGCACTTCATCCTAGAACACCTCGACAGTGCAGGGACCTACGCGAGGATCCTGTTCGTGGACTTCTGCTCAGTGTTCAACACCATCATCCCTGAACTCCTTTCATCCAAGCTTCTCCAGCTCAGCATCTCAACTGCCATCTGCCAGTGGATTTACAGCTTTCTGACGGGCAGGACACAGCAGGTCAGGCTGGGGGAGGCCACCTCATCCACACGCAGCATCAGCACTGGGGCGCCCCAAGGTTGTGTCCTCTCTCCGCTGCTCTTCTCTCTCTACACGAACGACTGCACCTCAGCGAACCCGACTGTCAGGCTCCTGAAGTTTGCAGATGACACCACTGTCATCGGCCTCATCAAGGACGGTGACGAGTTCGCATATCGACAGGAAGCGGAGCGGCTGGAGCTGTGGTGCGGCCGACACAACCTGGAGCTGAACACGCTCAAGACGGTAGAGATGATCGTGGACTTCAGGAGGCATCCTTCGCCACAGCTGCCCCTCACGTTGTCCAGCTGCCTTGTGTCAACCGTCGAGACCTTCAAGTTCCTGGAAATTACAATCTCTCAGGACCTGAAGTGGGCGAACAACATCAACTCCGTCCTCAAAAAGGCCCAGCAGAGGATGTACTTCCTGCGGCTTCTGAGAAAGCACGGCCTGCCATCGGAGCTGCTGAGACAGTTCTACACAGCGGTCATCGAATCAGTCCTGTGTTCTTCCATCACAGTCTGGTTTGGTGCCGCTACAAAAAAGGACAAACTCTGACTGCAACGGACAATCAAAACTGCTGAAAGGATTGTCGGTACCCCCCTACCCACCCTTGAGGACTTGCACGCTGCCAGAACTAAGACAAGGGCGTGCAAAATCCTCTCAGACCCTCTGCACCCCGGTCACCAGCTCTTCCAGCTCCTTCCCTCAGGGAGGCGCTACCGATCAATGCAAACTAGAACTAGTAGACATTCCAACAGCTTCTTCCCTCTTGAAATCAACTTCTTAAACAGCTAACCTACAATTCCATGACAACAAGCTGGCAATTTTTTGACTTGAGTTCGTTGTCACATTTCTGTGGGGCCAATTATGTATTACTCGTGCACTCACTGTAGTTGTCTCGCCATGCTGCACTATTTGCATAGACTGGCCACTCATGCCAGAGTAGCATCTGCTCCATTTGCACACTAATTGAGGAGTATCTGTAACATTTGCACAACCAACATTGTCCCAGATTATCGTACTATTGTTTTTTGTCAATGTCTTTATGTCTCCAAAGTGTTCTGTAAATTGACTGTATGTTGTACTGGAGCGGCGCCATCTACCGGAGACAGATTCATTGTGTGTTTTGGACATACTTGGCAAATAAAGATGATTCTGATTCTGATTCTGATCACCCCATGCATTTAACCTCCTGTCTCATTCTTTCTGGTCACCAGTTCGTTGTACCTTGTTGTCACGTTCCAGCATTCCTTGTTTCCACGTCACCAACTCATAGTAAGCCTAGACCCTGTTCTGATTATTGACCTTGCCTGTTTGCCTCATGTTTTTTGGATACTGTTGCCTTTTCTGATTGCCTGCCTGTGTACCGACCTCTGCCCGTTTATTAAACCTCTCTTTTTGTAACTGTCCATTTGAATTGGAGTCGTGCATTTTTGGGTCCTGTAGTTTGTTCCGTTCATGACAAATGATTGTGAACAAAGACTTTCTTTCCTTCTGATACACATGATCATTCGCCAATGTGTGAGATTAGCACTGTAAATTATAGTCAGGTGGCAGACGTCGAGTGGAAGTTGTCCAAAACTTGCTGACTGGCAGGAAAATTTTTCTTTGCGGCGAACAAAACAATGGGAGCTACCTGTACATTTTTCTGTCCTCGTTCCCATGATGAAACATGGTTTACAGTAAAAATGAAGGATGACAGTAGTGCTGTATTTTTTTGGGTTTTGCTCCAATGGTGCATTGCGTTTTACAGTAATATACTGTACGTCACAATAGAAATACAGTATAATATTGGTCCAATTTGACTGCAAAAGCTCAGTGTAGAGCTCTCTGTACTATTCTAACATACTTCTCTGCCACACCAAACTTTCTCATGCAATATCAAAGTTCCTGTCTTGCTGCTCTGTCATAGGCTTGCTTTAGATCTACAAAGACACATTGCAGCTCCTTCTGACCTTCGCTGTACGTGGCCATCAACAAATAATGCAATAATGCATACTTTTCCATGGCATGAAACCATGCTGGTACACACAAATACTCACTTCTGTCCTGAGTCTAGCCTCCACTACTCTTTCCAATAACTGTAACCCTCTTCCTTTTCTTCATCTTCTTCATCTTCTTCTTGCTCATCAACTTTATTTTGTCTTTATTCAGTTTAGCTACTTACAGAATGTTGAATTGGGGTTAAGATTATGAGGGGGTCATTGGAAGAATTTCTACCATGTAAGGGGGTCCCTGGACCCATAAAAAACCCTGTGCCATCTCTTCCCCCTCAAGAGAATAAAAAAAGCCTACGCATTCAATGGAGGCATCCCATATATATTGAAAAGAATGCTTGAAGAAGGGACACAGTCACCAAAAACCCTGCCAACTCATCATCTATGCACTCTACAGTAAGTGTGTTCAGAAGCAACGCTCAGTTTTAAAGACTCACCACTTGAGAAGAAACAGAGGCGAACAAAAACCGAGAGGGCGTAGCACATGCACAGGATGTTATCCAGCAAGTCAGGTGTCCTCAGGAGCAGGGATGTAGCAATCCCGAATGTTGTGAAATCGGCAAAGTCATCCAGCTTTGCACCTTGAGAAAGAAAGGGGGGACAAGAAAGAACAGTTACAATAATTATTGCGCATTCTGCCTTTTCTCTTTATCCCTCAAGAGAAGCAAGCGTGCATTTCAGCAGAAGAGGAAGAGGTGAGTCGAGCTACAGCTGGAATGAACGCGATGGTATTCTGCAGCCCAGGGTCAACCATTTTAACAATTTCAGATATGCAGAGAACCCAAAGCAATGGGATAACATGAACAATTGAGGGGTGATCCAATGGAATTTGTCTGCCTGATCACAAAGTTCATTTGACATAATACGTGAGGGGCAAAACAACATCCACCTGCACAGTCAAGCAGAAAAACACAGCACCGACACAAAGAACTGTGGGTGATGCACCTCAGAACTATTTTGTGCTTTTGAGAAAAAGTGCACGGTTATTGTGTCTGGCGAGTGCTTGCTGAAGTGCTGCGCTTTTAAAATGGCAAAACCGCACAAAACCTCAAAGCACTAACTCCCGTGTTTAAGAGGGAAAAGGGGCGCTGTGTGGCGTGCTTTAACGGCTGCGCAGATTCTCCCATCCACTTAAATCTTTCATTTACGCACCTTTACGCGAGGTTGAGCAAACTTTAAAATGTGGGTGTTTCATGTCAAATCTAGCCTGCCTTGTATTCTCCCGTCAACCCGTCAACACGCGTCTTGTGAAGGTGAAACATCATATTGCACTTGAGGTTTGGGTGCCGTTACAATATATGTCAAACATATTCATAATATTGTAAACGAGACTTACAGAAAGCAATCAAATGTATTCAAACTGTCATTGTTGTGAAGTTTTTCCTCTCTTTCTTTTTTCATTGCAGTCTCGTGCAGTATGCCATCGTTGGGATACACCTACACATTGGCTTGAAGGCTCAGCTCACCCCCATTCCTTATTAGTGCTTTAACAAGCTAATTGATTTCAGCAATCTAAACCAAATTCCCCAACAACCATAACCACACAGAGAGACTGAACAAAAAAATATAGTCGCTCTAAAAGGTGTCAGTTACAGTGTTTAAGAGAATATCACAGCTAGCAGACATTTTCACAACGTTTTTATTTTTATTATATATATATATTTTTTATATTATTATAAAATTATTTGCTGTATGTACAATGAGGGGAAAAAATTAACATAAATGATTTTAGCAAATAGGCGGCACGGTGGACGACTGGTTAGAGCGTCAGCCTCACAGTTCTGAGGACCCGGGTTCAATCCCCGGCCCCGACTGTGTGGAGTTTGCATGTTCTCCCCGTGCCTACGTGGGTTTTCTCCGGGCACTCCGGGTTCCTCCCACATCCCAAAAACATGCATAAATTGGAGACGCTAAATTTCCCGTAGGTGTGACTCTGAGTGCGAATGGTTGTTTGTTTGTATGTGCCCTGCGATTGGCTGGCAACCAGTTCCGGGTGTACCCCGCCTCCTGCCCGATGACAGCTGGGATAGGCTCCAGCACGCCCGCGACCCTAGTGAGAATCCATCCACTAGAAGACCCTAGTGGATGGATGGATGAACACCGACAACTGCGTGGAAAGATCCTGCTGCAAACATGTTGCTGACCAGCATATAAAGGGACACTGTGTCGGGATTACTCCCACTAGCGTTAGAATTGTGCATTACATCAAAACAAATAGTGCACTCTGGACCCTCAGTTTTTTCAAACACGTACTGTAACAACGGCAGCCAAAAAACATTGAAGAACAACAACACTGTTTAACAAAACCGAATGAAAAAAGTTAGCTTCATGCTAATTTATACAGTGTTGACTTACTTGTCGAGGAGAAAGCTGGCAACTTCAGTTTCGAGATGGCAGACCGTCATGATCCTCCCCTACTGGGTCATCACTCTTATGTATAAATAAATTTAAAATTATTCGCTGACAAGAATGTATCAGATTATTACTAGAGGTCATAATAAACCAATGATAGCACACGTATAAACACAGACATTGATTTTGGCCAATAAAGAACTGAAAATGTGACACAGTGTCCCTTTAAAGACAAGCCTTTGGAGTTTAAAATAAATAAATAAATATAAAAAAATAATATATATATATAACTAGATCTGATTATTTATATGCCTACATGAAACCGGTAGGTTTTTACTGATGAACCTTTTAACATGCATTGAGTCACAAGCATAGCATTCTGATTAAATTACTTTTGCTGAATTATTTCATTTTTTAATTCTGAATGGGAGAATCCATGGATATGAAAGTGCACAAGTCCAGGCCCTTAACAAAAGTGTTACGCGCCAAGTTGAGAATATGGCCACCAGTAGTTAGAATTAGGTTGATATGTTATTGATCCAAAAGAAAATGTGTACACAGGGACCAAAGTCTGCTGAAAATGATACCTGGTAAAGCGTTACCAAAAACACATAACAATATGTCTTTTGGCCCCAGCTTAGATGGAGCAAAATGTGTAGGATTCTTAACATATAGCAATATGCCATGAAAGTCAAAGCGTGACTAAAAATTTAATCTGCTAAGAAAGCAGCAAGGAGCGTGTATCATGAGTTGAACTCAGCTATGTTGGCCATTTTGTCCATCCATCCATTTTCTATATGGTTGACTTCACACATGGAGACAGACACCCATTCACATTCACACCGTCACTAAGTGAGAACTGAAGACCATGCTGCCTGCACATAAGTCAATTTAATGAGCAACTGGCCATGTACGTAAAACTAGATGTAGTTCTAAAATTACCAAAAATCTCCTGAAAGTTGGAGGATGGATTTAAATTTGGGTGGTAGAGTGCTAACAGGAAATGTGAGGAGAGCTGAGCTGATAACTGTAAAAATGTTCAACTATATCCAGGTATGCTAGAGTATATATATTACCTTTCACCTCAGCTACCTAGTCATGGTTTGTTGATTTGTCGGATGTAAATCAATTAATAAAGAAAATTTAATTCTAACTTTAAAAAAAAAAATTGTTTCAACCTGAACTTTAATGAATAATGCATTACTTAGAAGCGATAGACATTCCGTCTCATGCCTCCGTTTGTCTTTTATCTCCTGTTACAGACTTTGTAAGACAATCCAGATGAGTAAACGGCTGAGTCTCCTGCAGCTGGGAGCTTTGTGTTTTGCCAAACTGAAAACTTGAACAAAGCACTGAGCAGAGAGCTTGGCCAATGCCCCATTTTAAGTTGATCTTTGGCAAGCTATCGACCACAACACTCCACTTACCCAGGGCAGAGCAGGCGTCAAGTCGCCTGGCAACAGCTCCATCTGCCAAATCCAGCAGGTAGCCAATAAGAACCAGCCAACATGCTGCATGATGGTGCCTGAACAAAACAAAGTTATTGTATTTGAAAGCAGCAACATACAAGAGGATACGTGAATGTTAAGCCTTCAAAAAGTGTCTTGACCTTATTTATTCTGTCTTTTATAGACCTTGGAACTTGTTTTAAATGTTTGGGTGACCTAACTCATATAGCCCTTAAGGGGCAAAAAACAACATTAAAAGTAAACCCATTCAATTCATTCTAGTGTGCACACCCTCTTATAAGTGTGACTTGGCTGTGTACAGAAAATTTTTTAGAACACATTTTGCCACACGTGCACAGCTCATAACCATGAGAACCTTATAGTACCTACAGTGAAGCATTGTGGTACCAGCATATAATCTTTTGGCCCTGGCTTCAGCTGGAACTGGGGCCTCAAGGTGGAAGGAATTACGAACAGTTTGAAATAGCTGTCAGTCTTAGCACAACACCTTCAGGCTTCTGCTAGAATGCAAAAAAAAATGTAAGTAAAAGCCCACTAGAACAACTAAACTTTATTTGTGGTTCATAAGAGGCATTTTAAATGGTGCTGACAAATGCAGCCCTATGGGGGGCACAAGCCAGTGCAAACTGTAGGTCGGTCCCAAGCCTGATAAATGCAGAGGGTTGCGTCAGGAAGGGCATCCGGCTTAAAACTTTGCCAAACAAATATGAGCCAAAGAATTCCATACCGGATCGGGCGTGGCCCGGGTTAACAACGTCCGCCACCGGCGCCAACAACCTGCAGGGCGCCGTTGGAAATTCAGCTACTGTGGGTCGATGTCGAAGAAGTGAAAAGTGGGTTCTTCGGCAGAAAGAGAAGAGGAAAGCACAGAGCCTAGAACTGAATGTGGGGACTTTGAATATTGAGACTATGACAGGAATATCTCGGGAGTTGGTTGACATGATGATGAGGAGAAAGGTTGATATATTGTGTGTCCAGGAGACCAGGTGGAAAGAGTGTAAGGCTAGAGGTTTTTAGGGTTTAGCAAGGTTATTTTACCATGGTGTAGATGGGAAGAGAAATGGATTCGGGGTTATTTTAAAAGAAGAGTTGGCTGTTGAGAATGTCTTGGAGGTGAAACGAGTATCAGATCGAGTGATGAGGGTGAAAGTTGAAATTGAGGATGTTATGTATCGTGTGATTAGTGGCTATGCCCCACAGGTAGGATGTGACCTAGAGGTGAAAGAGAAATTCTGGAAGGAGCTAGACGAAGTAGTTCTGAGCATCCCAGACAGAGAGAGAGTCGTGATTGGTGCAGATTGTAATGGACATGTTGGTGAAGGAAACAGGGGTGATAAAGAAGTGAAGGGTAAGTACGGCATCCAGGAAAGGAACTTGGAGGGACATATGGTGGTAGACTTTGCAAAAAGGATGCAAATGGCTGTAGTGAACACTTTTTCCCAGAAGAGGCAAGAACATAGGGTGACCTACGAGAGCGGAGGTAGAAGCACGCAGGTGGATTACACCTTGTGCGGACGATGTAATCTGAAGGAGGTTACCGACTGTAAGGTCGTGGTCGGGGAGAGTGTGGCTAGACAGCATAGGATGGTGGTGTGTAAGATGACTCTGGTGGTGGGGAGGAAGATTAGGAAGACAAAGGCAGAGCAGAGAACCATGTGGTGGAAGCTGAGATAGGACGAGTATTGTGCAGCTTTTCGGGAAGAGGTGAGACAGGTTCTCGGTGGACAGGAGGAGCTTCCAGAAGACTGGACCACTGCAGCCAATGGTGTATCTTCTGGCAGGAAAGGAGAGAAGTAGACTTGGTGGTGGAACCTCACAGTACAGGAAATCATACAAGGAAAAAGGTTAGCTAAGAAGAAGTGGGACACTGAGAGGACCGAGGAGAGGCGAAAGGAATACATTGAGATGCGACATAGGGCAAAGGTAGAGGTGGCAAAGGCCAACCAAGAGGCATATGATGACATGTATGCCAGGTTGGTCACTAAAGAAGGAGAAACGGATCTATACAAGTTGGGCAGACAGAGGGATAGAGATGGGAAGGATGTGCAGCAGGTTAGGGTCATTAAGGATAGAGATGGAAATATGTTGACTGGTGCCAGCAGTGTGCTAGCTAGATGGAAAGAGTACTTCGAGGAGTTGATGAATGAGGAAAATGAGAGAGAAGGGAGAGTAGAAGAGACAAGTGTGGTGGACCAGGAAGTGGCAATGATTAGTAAGGGGGAAGTTAGAAAGGCATTAAAGAGGATGAAAAATGGAAAGGCTGTTGGTCCTGATGACATTCCTGTGGAGGTCTGGAAGCATCTAGGAGAGGTGGCTGTGGAGTTTTTGACCAGCTTGTTCAATAGAATTCTAGCGCGTGAGAAGATGCCTGAGGAATGGAGGAAAAGTGTGCTGTGCCCATTTTTAAGAACAAGGGTGATGTGCAGAGCTGTGGAAACTATAGAGGAATAAAGTTGATGAGCCACACAATGAAGTTATGGGAAAGAGTAGTGAAGTATTTGCGAGCAACAGTATGGTTTCATGCCTAGAAAGAGTACTACAGATGCATTATTTGCCTTGAGGATGTTGATGGAAAAGTACAGAAAAGGTCAGGAGGAGCTACATTGTGTCTTTGTAGAGCTAGAGAAAGCCTATGACAGAGTACCCAGAGAGGAATGGAATATTGAGGATGGAGCTGCCAGGCAAGAGAGCTCGAGGAACACCAAAGAGATTGTTGATGGATGTCGTGAGGGAAGACATGAGGGCAGTTGGTGCTCGAGAGGAGGATGCAGGAGATAGGCTTACATGGAAAAGGATGACGCGCTGTGGCGACCCCTAAAGGGACAAGCCGAAAGGAAAAGAAGAAGAAGGTGTGTGCTGACAGTTCCTTCAGCACCGTGGTCAGATGTGTTTGAGTTGTGCTTGTTTCACACTGAGGCATATCCAATGATGTCCTCAACAAACATTATCGCAATTGGTCGGTGGAGTCGAACTCTATGCCGAAGGCCAAATTTATACCGTCTACCACATGTACTGTATAGACCGCGCACCCCTACTCTCTCCTGCAAAATCGAAATTGGTGCACTTTTAAAGTTTTCAGTGCACGTGCGCACCTGTGCACTACTTACATGTACCCCTGTCAATCGGGAACTTTTGACTCACCCATCAAGACTGCTGAGGATGGAGGCCATGCCCATGATCATGTTGGCAACTGATAGGGCATTTGCAGCATTTCTACGAGCAAACTCCTTGATCTGGAGTCCTGTGGCCTGATCACTGAGAAAGAACTTGTTGGTGCACTGGAAGAGACCTAAGACCATATGACAGTAGCAGTTAGTAGCCATCTGGGTGACCCTCTGACAGACTCAAGCTAAAAACCCAACCCACGACCATACCGGCTTAAGTGTGTCTAAATGTGAATCATTTGTCCCAGTCCCAGTCCCAGTAAAAATAATACATCTAAATCTAGAAGAAAATAAGTTCCATTGATATCTGAAAAAGCCCTGCGATTGGCTGGCAACCATTTCAGGGTGTGCCCCACCTCTCGCCCGAAGATAGCTGGGATAGGATCCAGCACGCCCGCGACCCTAGTGAGGATAAGCGGTATAGAAAATGGAGGGATGGATATATGAAAAAAATGTTTCCTACTGGATATTAGGTGACACATTATATGAAACTAAGTCTCCTGTCTAATGTAAAAGAAGCATTACTTACCAAGATGTATGTTTATTGGACAGACACTGACCATACAATAAACATTATTCATCCATTTTCAGATCAAAAGAATGCATTCATTTAGTCAGGGTTGTGCAGCCTCCAGCATGCATCATTAGTGTCCCCCTCCCAGCTACTCTCACACAAGCTAAGGTTCATTAGGTCTTATCGTTACATGCATTAATAAGTATTTGACAAAAGCTTCACCGAAATAGTCAAACATTATCAGGTGTATATCTCTAACACGCACACGCACGCACGCACGCACGCGCGCACACACACACACACACACACACACACACACACGCACACACACACGGTGCTCGTGTGGGTTGACAAACAATGGACATTTAGGTAACTACTACACACACCATTGGCTACAGTGACAGTGTGAATTGCAGCAACTGCATTGACACATACCAGACGTGAGATCAATTTGTCTGCTAGCGCCAATCAAAAGTGGTGACCTGGTACAATGTGGCAGCAGCTAATGGATCCAATCTATTGATGAGTGCTATTCTGTAGCATGGGTTTTTACATATAGAAAAAGCTTTCCTGCATTGATTGAGTTTACTGCTAAGAGAACATACACTGGAAGTGTATTTTAAATAGGCAATATGTTTTCTTTAGACTTAATTGTGTTAGACTGATTAAATTTTGCAATACTGATTATAGTAACAGCTACATCCACTAAATCAACAAGATGTAATGAATGCTGACACCCTGCAGCTTGCACTGGCCAGAAAACGGTCTCTCTGCCCCCACAAAGAAATGTTTGTTTTCAATCCATTTTTGTATGGCTTTCTCTCATGTCATAGTACCGTCCAAGACAGTGTGCTCAGATTATGACCTCAAAAATTACAATGTAGATTTAAATGTTGCGTTACAGCAACCCATCAAGTTTCACGCTGAACTTCCTGTGATTCCAAAGGCAGGGCAGTTCAAGAGACTCTTCATCTGAAAGAAAACAGCGGATGAGACAAGAGCACACAGCCAAGAACAACTTTTTAATTGAAAGCATGCTTTTATTTCACTGTATTCTATTTTAGTTCCCATTCAGCATTACACCTGAAAATAGTGTCAGGCCCACAGACTTGTTGGGAGTATGACAAAAGAGCAACATGCAGCTCATGTTTGAGGGGCATTCTAGTTGAGACAAAACTATGCCACTGGAAAAAGGGTAAATCCCAACCAACACAGATTCAGCCAATTTCAAGCAGGTCATTTGGATTGCTGCCTATAATGAGTGCAAAGAATGATGGGAAGTTGCGTAAGACCCTACTATTTCACCTAGTAACGACTAAAACACTTCATCAGAAGACAGGAAAAGACAAATTAATAAAGGGTAGCCATTATATGAAATTAATGGTTAAAACAACATAAGATAAAAATCCAGGCTCACATGCTGCATGACTACATGCCGGTTTACAAAGAACTCCATCCCATTTTATTCATGAATGAGTCCCCAGTTTGCCCAGACAAGTCCACAGTAATCCAGAATAGAGGGAGGAATAATCAGTGGACCTACCGGAGGAGGGTGTCAGCAGGATCATGACTGTCTCTGAATCACAACAGCTGAAAGACAACGGGAAAATAAATGAGAAAACGTTCCAAATATTCCATACGTAATTAAGTCTCATTGCATTGAAGTCAATCAACATTTAAAACTTCTTCTCCCCCGCACTATTGTTAAAGGGTTGCTTTTCATTCCCAGCTGACCGAAGAGCCACTGCTTCATTTAAACACCTCCCCGAATATTTGGCACCTGCTGATGAGGCGATGGCGTATAGGGCTGCATCATCAGCACCGACCATCTTACTTGTCCACACATTTGTCGTGCTACTGTCCCAGCAGGTCCGTGCAAATGCAATCATATGATGTAACGAAGGAGACAAGATGTCTGCAGGCTGTCGCAAGTGGCGCAACTGCGTCACAAACTATAAAAGCCTTCTTGCTCTTTAAAAGCGGCATTTTGCGTGACTATAGGTATATCATCGTACATCACCTTACCTGAAATATGCGCCACGTAGTACAGAGTACACAAATCAAACGATAAAATGCCTTTAAACACCCCCCGAACTCTGCGCTGTTTCTTCACTGCTGTCACTGTTGTGACTTTTTGGTTTTTGTTTTAAATTCTGCCAGCAGCATGAGCAGCACGTCTACCTGTTAACGTCGCAGAAGCATCACCGACGCGACCTTTTAAAGAGCAAGGCGAAATGTACTGGAATATTCCACCGGAAGTGACGCTTCCCAGGCTTCTACTTGTTTCCATCAAGTTGCGCTCCGACGGTCATGATGGTCATGACCGTTCGAGCGCAACATTTGTAAAACAAAGCGTGCAAGAATGTGTGGGGACCGGGACAAGTGCAATACTCCACATTCGTGACATGTTTGCCCTCGCAGAGCAGGCTTTAAAAAAAAATAAAAATGCTGCAATACAAAATAAGACTGTTTTTTTTTGTGGGGGGATGCATACAATATGTTTTACATATTTACACGAGTCTTGTGGAGGGTGACCAATTCGTTTGAAGACAAAAAAAAACCCCTTTTATTTCAATATGTGAAACTGTAAAAGTATGATTGTGGGGAAGACGCTCGCCTGCCCCCACCCTTGGGTAAACTACAACCCTTTCCCCTCATGATTTTGAATATTTGCTAGTGCTATATATATTTCGGAGAAAATATGCATATGATCATCTACAAGCTACCGAGCTGACTTCGTCACGATATGAGCATGGAGCGTGACCTTTATATTAAACTGTAGCCTGTGTACTGTACACGTACGTGTGTGCGTGCGTGCTTGTGCGCCTTGGTTATCTTATTTGAAATATAAAGTTACACTTCTTTTAAACAAATCTTTGCAATTGCGTTTCACAGCCAGGCATGCGCACACATAGAACTCAAGTGGTGCTCAATCACCAATTGTTATTATTTTTTTCTATTTTTTCTTCATTCAACAATATTTGAAAAAAATAGGCAACACTCACTCTACGGGCTTGCAAGCATAACACTCACATACCTGTGGTATGCAAAGATTTTGTTTTTACGGTGGTCTGTAGTCTCTTTAAACTTCAGCGCAGTGGCGGTACGTGTATAGCGCCCCACAGCAGCGTCATATGTGCAGTTTGGCCCACACATAGTGAGTGGCCTTTTGGTGAGAGTCAGCCTTCGTAGTGTATAGTGCCTTTTGACAATACACCTGCCATGGTCTGTGTTTTGGTTTGGGTTGTGTTTAGTTTTGTTCCATGTTTTCCTGTGTTCCATGTTTGCCGTGTGCTCATTAGGTTGTTGTGTCCACCTCTTCTCGTCTACTTTGTGTCGACCAATCAGGTCTCTCCAGCCACTCGTGTCTTGTCCAGGTGTTCCTCGTTGTCTCGTCAATCTGTTTGTATTTAGTTCCCTGGTTTCTTCTCTTGAATAATTTTCATAAGAAGTTCAAACTGCGAGGCCACCTTTCTCATCATATTGTCCTGATGCCTTGACAGTCCCTCTAGATGAAGGTAGAGGGCAGCAAGCTGCTCATCCTGCTTCGAGAGGCGTTGACCCTGCGCTTGAAGGGCTTTGCGCACCGGGTCTGAGTCTGCTGGGTCCATGTTAGGGCCAGTTCGTTGTACCTTGTCGTCGCGTTCCAGCATTCCTTGTTTCCACGTCACAGACTCATAGTAAGACTTGACCCTGTTCCGATTATCGGCCTCGCCTCTATGCCTCATGTTTTTGGATACTGTTGCCTTTCGTGGATTGCCTGCCTGTGTACCGACCTTTGCCCGTATATTAAACCTCTCTTTTTGGAAACTGTCCATTTTGTTTTGGAGTCGTGCATTTTTGGGTCCTATCCTCTGTTCCGTTCATGACAGAACGAACTGGCCCTAACATGGACCCAGCGGACTCAGACCCCGGAAACCAGGGAACTAAATACAAACAGATTGACGAGACAACGAGGAACACCTGGACAAGACACGAGTGGCTGGAGAGAGCTGATTGGGCGACACAAAGTAGACGAGAACAGGCTGGACACAACAACCTAATGAGCACATGACAAACATGGAACACAGGAAAACATGGAACAAAACTAAACACAACCCAAACCAAAACACAGACCATGACAACACCAGCACCTCCACTTCTTCATTTTTGAAATTTGGCTTCCTTTTAGAACTCATTACTTTCATATTCCTTTGACAAATTTGAAGTGCTTTTATACTCTGACTCTACTTTGGCCACGAGTAAAGCATTACCAAGTTCGTAATCAGTTTAAGTCAATCTAATTGGAATTGTCGTCACAAACAAGTTTAAGATGGTTCATTGCTTCAACAAACACTTTTGCCAAAGCCAGGTGTGGATATGATGATTCGATATCTCCTCCTACCGATTCTCCAGTCATATCAGGATCCGTGATTCATTCATTGAGGACCCCCCCGGCCCCACTTCTCCCTTCAATTGATACAAGTCGGATGTACCGTCTGTGCTGCTCAACCTAAACGCTCATTCATCTCTGGGCCTGGATGGGCTAGATTCGTTCTCTATGGAGCTCACATCATTGCAACCCCCATCTGCAATCTGGTCAACCTTTCGTCGCAAACTGGAGTGTTCCCCAAGGATTGGAAATCATCCTACTCTCTAAAGGAGGTGTTGACACGGATTTGATCAGTGGCAGATCCATCACTATTCTGCCCTGCCTTCCCCAAATAATAAAAAAAAGAAGAAATACCCTTAATGCCCTTAACCCTCTGCATATGAGCTTTAAATCAGGACACAGTCGTACCTCTGGTACGCTAAAATTGGTAAATTATATTGTAGGTGCCATAGACAACAGAGAACATTGTGCTGCTGTTTTTGTGGATCTTGCAAAGGCATTTGATTTTGTTAATCATTCAATTCTACTTGAAAGATGACAGAATATTGGCCTCTATGAGAGCTGTGTGACTTTCTTAAACATATACTGCTTTTGGTGCATACAGTCAGTGAAGGTGGAGGGTATTCTTTCAGACACGTTACCACTTTTCAAAGGTGTGCCACAGGGTTCTGTACTTGGTCCAACACTTTTCCAAATTTTCACCAACATTATAACCTATGATATCGGTAACACTCTTGCCCATTTGTATGCTGACAACACAGTTACTTAGACTTCTAGCTCCTCCCTCCACATTGTCCTGTGCGTAAGGCGAGTTTTACTAATATCAAAATGGTCTTCTAGTCTACAGTCACTGAACATAAGAAAAAACTAAATGTATGGCCTTCAACAGAAATGCCCCACAAATCATGCAGCCCAGCAATATTCTGTCTCTTAATGGTTCTGCCGTTCAATTCCACACTTGCTACAAATACCTAGGAATCTGGCTCGACAGTTCACTGGCATTTGAAACTCACATCAATATGTTTCTCTTGTAAAGTTCTCTTTCCCGAAAAATATTCTCACTAACACCTTCTTCTAAATCGCTTATTGTTGAAATGTCTGTCCTGCCAATCCTAGATTACAGAGATGTGCAGTATTATAAAGATCAGCTTCAAAAACTCTCTTCCATAAGCACAAAACACGCTGCCATTCGCTTTGTCACTGGTGCTCCCTTCAACACTTACCACTGTGAACTGTATTCTTGGTTAATGGGCTCGCTCTTCACTCACTGGTCTATGTTTAACTGATAAACACTCATTGGCAAGACCCCAACCTAACTTCGCTCTCTGCTCACCATGCATACCACCACCCACACTCTCTGTTCCAGCAGTTTTATTGAGTCTGTGTTACTTTTGGTCAATCTTTTCATTTTTTTGCCCCATTGGACTGGAACACTCTCTAACAAATAATAAAACTGACATCATTCATCCCAATATTGTCACGATCGGATGGAGACTGGACCCAAGAGCAGGCGGCGGCTGAGAGGTTGCGATGAACAGTTTATTGAAAATGGAAAGGTAGGTGGTCCTTGAGATGCGCTGGTGGGTTGTTGAGGCAGAGAGTACGTGGCAGGCAGTGACGAGGAAGGGAGGCTGGCTTGACGGCGAGTTGGCAGAGATCCACTTGACGAGGGACACGGAGGATACACTGAGGACAAGGAAGAACACAAAGTTCAGAACGATGGCAAGGAATTGAGTAGGCTTACTTGGAGACTGGGGAGCCGTTGTACCGCTTGGAAGCTTCATTACTATGGTGAGGTTTTCCGTGATCAGGCAGGCTTAAATGCAGGTGGTAACGAGGACTGGTTGGTGACAGGTGCGCGGCCGAGGAAGGTGCTGGAAAGAGACGGGAGGGGAGAGAACGAGCGAGAGGGCGCAAAGCGCCAGCCAGGCTCCAATAGAAGAACTGCAGGATGGCTCATGACAAATATCATCATTTAAACATTTTAAGTCAGTGAGTATTTGGTTTTATTTTGCTTTGTTTTACTCTTCTGTCAGCAGCCAGGCCGGCATTGCAGATTAGAATGTTTGCCTTACCTGGATAAGTAAAGGTTCAATCAATCAATCAATCAATCAATCAATCAATCAATCAGCATATTAATTTGTGGCAGGTGGGGCTAATTGATTTTATTAATTTTAACCAAAGTAGGCACACCTTTTTTAATTGATGGACTTCCAAACATGCATTCATAATCATAAGCTCAGTTATCTGATGCAATCACTTCTACTAGATTTATTTGAAGCAAAAAAACAAAAACAAAAAAAAAACTTTAATTTGGGGTGTAATAAATGGCTTAATGCATTGGTCATGCATTAACATAACAATTAATTGATTCATTCATATCATGCATATAAACAGTTGCATATGAGAAACAGTAAAGGTAGTGTGCATTCTGGCCACATTACATTCTATTGTTTATCACAATAACACTGTATGAAGAATCCTATGAAAATCCCCACTGAGAGGCTGATGATGTGTGAGCTCCTCATACTTGACTCATATAAAAGTTGCAAGACTGCTGGTTCAGATGGAGCAGAAGGCTGGTGGGCAGGTGAATCGGACTTTGTAGTCTTGACACTGCTTCTCACCAGGTTGTTCACGATTCACACATGCAAAGCCATGAGTGGCATCATACCTGTAAAGTACATTGTATATTAGTAATAACAAGTGTGGTTGGAAATTTTAATACAGTACATATTTGACATTCATTTGACAGTAAATATTCATTCATATATTTCTCCTCAGCTGTTTTAGCAATTTTGTGTTGGATATCATCCATCCATCACTCCCAAATCATCAAATGCTTATATACACATCTCTTAAAGTTGAAACTTTACTTCCGGTAGCATAAACATTTTTGATCCTGAAATGTTTGAAACATTATGCAACCTAAAATGTTGTGCATAATAAGCATTATCTGCTACGACATACAGTATCCCATAGTGTTGGTCACAGTGCTGCAATAAGATTATAAGGGTGGTTCTGTCCAAACACCTCTTTAGAAAAATCCCCTTTTCCCATCATTACCAGGTGATTTGGATTTATAAAATGAAAGCTGAATGCCGAATGTTTGACTGTTTTGGTGCAGCAAGAGTACAGAGCAACAGTTTTTGCCATTGTTGCTTGATCCACTCACATTTGAAAGACATCGCCAGTCTCATGTGCTGGGATGCCAGATACTGTCATAGCCTCCACTGCCACAGGCTGAGCGCAAACCTCAGCAGCGTTCACCCTCTGCAGCTCGACTAGAGTCTCATAATCGCCATCGCTTGTGGGATCGTCTATGTCGAACCAGCGAGTCCTGCAACCTGTCACTTTACATGTCAGTGGAGAGACAAAAAAAAAAAAACAGCATCAGTTTTTACATTTAGGATCTTGATGGTTGGATGATTTTTGTAATTATTTTTTTAATTATTTTTAGACAGACGAGCATAAAAAACTCACTGTGACAGAAATCGGAGGGACATGTCATCATCACTTCATAATCCGCACATTGTTGGTTACTCTTCTGATTCTCATTGATGCATGCAAAGCCAAAAGTAACATCATTGCTGGAATTTCAAACACAACAAGAGACAAAAGCAAGAATCACGCCGCTACTTTCTTCTTTGGTTGGACTGTAAATAAAGGACTCACGAGAGGAAGATGTCTCCAGTGAGTTTGGAAGACAATCCGTTTGTTGTCCTGGCCTCTATTCGGATTGGATTTCTGCAGACCTGTCCAGGGTAAGTCTTCATGAGCCGATACAAGGACTCCACATCACCCTCGTCTGATGGGTCATCACTATTGATCCATTGTGTGCGACACTCCTGTGACACTGAGACACGAACCAATACATTTCCACTAAGTGATCATGGGACTATACTGTATTGGTTACAATTTCTTGTTAGCATTGTACTATATAGTATTCTAAACCGTGAATAGGATTGACCCTGTTATCAAATGGGATGGACCCTAGCTTCCCGCAACCTGGAACTGGATAAGTGGTGTAGATACTGGATGGATGTTCCCGTCAGTGATTTGCGAATGGTCACAATTTACAACAGTTTGTCATACTTGAAAAATTCTCTGTTTAGTGTCCAAGTAAGAGTTTGCTTAATTTCCGATAACATGCATTCATTTGTTGTATTAGTTGATATTTTGCTTGTTTTTTGATTTTCAAACGACAGACTAACCGAATGTATGGCATTTATCCCAGCTAACTTTGGGTTAGAGGCGGAGCGCACCCTGAATTAGTCGCCAGCCAATCGCAGGGCACATATAAAAAAACAACCATTAGCACTCACTTTTACACCTACGGACAATTACCCAATCATGTATGTTTTTGGGACGTGGGAGGAAACCGGAGTACCCGGAGAAACCCCACGCAGGCACGGGGAGAACTTGCAAACTCAACACAGGGAGGCCGGTTTCAAACTCGGGACCTCAGAACTGTGTAAAGTGGAATTTATTTTTAACTTTTACTATGACTTCAAAACTTTTTTTTAGTATACATAATTATCACAAGACCATGTATTAATCCATATAATAACAACTTACTACAACTTACTTCCATCCATTTTCTACAGCGCTTGTCCTAATGAAGGTCACAGGTGAGCTGGAGCCGATATGAGCTGACTTTGGGGCAGGCATGTTTACTGGTCACCAGTCAATGGCTGTACACATATTGACAAACAACCATTCACACCCACATTCATACCTATGGACAATTTAAGGGTCTTTAATGAACCAAACATGCCTGTTTTGGAATGTGGGAGGAAGCCATGTAATCATGTAATCTTCACACGGGAAGTCCAGATTCGAACCCCTGAACCTCAGAACATTGAGACAGATTTGCTACCACTACTTTGTGGTACTGCAATAGTAAAACCTTCTTTCAATATCGAGATTCATAACATTATTACAGTATTATCATTTTTCACATCCGTCCACATTTCTTCACTGATTGGCAGATTATGGTTCTGACTTATTGTCAGGCATGTTTTTTGTATAAAGAAGCTTGACTTACTTTGACAGAACTCTTTGGGACATGTGAACCTGACCTTGTAGTCTTCACAACTCTTGTCAGTCTGATCTGTATTCACACAAGCAAACCCGTATGCAGCGTCTAGCCTGTAAAGAAAAGATTGTGACTCAATGGTTGTGCCTCTCATGTCCTTATACTACATTTTCTGAACAATTTCTCACCTTAAAAATGTCTCCGGCGTACTGGAGGCAGAGTCTCCGGAAACGGTCTGGACTTGGATGGCTACTGGCTGAGGACAGATCTTTCCGGGGTACTTTTGGAGGAGGTCACTGAGGAGCTCAAAATCTCCATGCCCTTCCGGGTCATCCAGGTCAAACCAGCCCGTCTGGCACTCTGAGGGAATTAGAACCACAAAACACCATTAAAATGAAGAATCACTTATCATTTGGTTTGTGTTTTTGTTCACATACCTGAACAAAACTCTCCAGAACAGGTGAACTTGACCTTATAATCATCACACAGACTCCCTACTTGCTCTCTGTTGAGGCACAAAAGGCCCTCCGATGGACTGTGGCTGAAAACATCATCATTAAATCATGCATTATAAACTCACTTCTTGTCACTTGCAGCTTCATGTTTTATTTATATATTTATTACTGTTTAGTCTTTTACTGTTTTTATATTCTGTAAAGCTATGTTGTTTTGTATCCTCTGCATCTTAATGAATTGCACAACCCTGTAATTTTTAAATGTGCTCTAGAAATAAATTTAGATTGGATTAGAAAACACACACAAAACACACACACAAATGGCAGGATAAAAAAAAAAAAAAAATGAAAAAAAAGATAATACATGTACATACTACAGTATGAAATTAAACCAAAAAGAAAAATGTCAAATAAAAATCGATTTTGGCAGTAAAAATGAAAATTAACTTCTATATTATGACATCATTACTTAATTTCCTACGGTAAAAAAAGAAGTACAATTTAGGGATTAGAACAGCTTGGAAATCAACCAGCATCACAAAACAGCTTTTAATTGAGGAAGTAAATGCAGAAATGTTTATTATTGTGGTTCCAATTTGCAAGTGCAGAACCGTTGCACTACATCACACTGATCCCGTGTCCAGTAACTATAAGTAACCTGATCATCTCAGGCTTCATGTGACCAAATCAAGGTAAAAACCGTCATACATGTGGAAGATGTTCCTCGTGTGCTGAGAGTTGATCCCGGCAACAGTCTGAGTCTCCATGTCTACTGGATCTGAACAGATCATGGTCCCATGTTTCCTTCTCAAGTCAGTCAAGAGCTCAGAGTCACCTACTCCTGAAACATCTCCATCATCAAACCAGGCGGTCTGACACACTGGGGAAAACAAACTATTGATTATTTCCTCACATTCCTTTAGTATCAATAAGATCACAACATAAACACGGAACCTACTTTCAAGTGCATGGATGGCAGATGAGTGCAGGTCTGTAAGAAGATAATAGTATATTAATTTAAATGTGTAGTAGTTTGCATTTTTTTTTATTTGTAACACAAGTTTCAAGACTCTTTCATTCTGTTACCTGAGATAAAGAAACACCATGCAATGCTCTGCAAGAAAAAAACAAAAACAAAAAAAAAACAGCAAAACCTCAATTTGCAAGTGAATACTATGGAAATACAGTAAGAAGACGAAAAAAAATCAGCTCAAGTTACCTGAAAGAAAATCATGTCTGTGCCGCTGATTTTGAGGAGGGCAAGAAGAATAATTTATAAATAAATTGACATCAAATAAAGTCTTAGAGTTTACTGACAAGCTTCATCTGCCCCGCAGAGACTGGATATAATATGGTAGATGATCATGTCGTCTAGATTCCTCTTCTGACCAATAGACTTACACCCCTGGGATCTTGTGGAGGGTGTGTTCTGCGTTTTGTGTTTCTGCACTTCCCACAAAGGTTGACTCTCACTTTAGGCATAAAAACAATGCACGGCACTGTTGATGTTGGGTTGGGCTAACTGTCCATCATTCTGCGTCACTCATCGGTGATTAACCGTGAATGAATTTAAGACGGCATTCAATGAATACATTTTTATTTTCTAATAAAATCTTGATTGTTCCAATTTATGAAACTTAATAATTGAGCCTTTTGTCTTTTTTGTTAAAGGATCAACAGTGATATATGTCAAAACCTGAAGATTCAGGTGTACAACCCCAATTCTAATGAAATTGGGACGTTGTGTTAAACATAAATAAAAACAGAATACAATGATTTGTAAATCATGTTCAACCTATATTTATTTGAAAACACTACAAAGACAAGCTATTTAATGTTCAAACTGATAAACTATTGTTTTTAGCAAATAATCATTAACTTAGAATTTTATGGCTACAACATGTTCCAAAAAGCTGGGACAGGGTCATGTTTATCACTGTGTTACATCACCTTTTCATTTAACAACATTCAATAAACGTTTGGGAACTGAGGACACTAATTGTTGAAGCTTTGTAGGTGGAATTCTTCCCCATTCTTGCTTGATGTTCAGAGTCAGCTGTTTAACAGTCCGGGGTCTCCGTTGTCGTATTTTACGCTTCATAATGCGCCACGCATTTTCAATGGGAGACAGCTCTGGACTGCAGGCAGGCCAGTTTAGTACCCGCTCTCTTTGACTACGAAGCCACGCTGTTGTAACACGTGCAGAATGTGGTTTGGCATTGTCTTGCTGAAATAAGCAGGGGCATCCATCAAAAAGACGTTGCTTGGATGGAAGCATATGTTTCTCCAAAACCTGTATGAACCTTTCAGTATTAATGGTGCCTTCACAGATGTGAAAGTTACCCATGAACTTTGCGTCCATAACAGCCTGGATGGTTCTTTTCGTCTTTGGCCTGGAGGACACGACATCCACAATTTCCCAAAACAATTTGAAATGTGGACTCGTCGGACAACAGAACACTTTTCCACTTTGCATCAGTCCATCTTAGATGAGCTCGGTGACCCTGGCCCCATCTTTGCTTGTGAATGACTGAGCAATTCAGGGAAGCTCCTTTTCTACCCAATCATGGCACCCACCTGTTCCCAATTAGCCTGTTCACCTGTGGGATGTTGCAAACAGGTGTTTGATGAGCACTCCTCAACTTTCTCAGTCTTTTTTTGCCACCTGTCCCAGCTTTTTTGGAAAGTGTTGCAGCCATAAAATTCCAAGTTAATGATTATTTGCTAAAAACAATCAAGTTTTTCAGTTTGAACATTAAATATCTTGTCTTTGTAGTGTATTCAATTAAATATAGGTCGAACATGATTTGCAAATCATTGTATTCTGTTTTTATTTATGTTTAACACAACGTCCCAACTTCATTGAATCGGGGTTGTAATTAGAACGTTTTGAGCAGGGTAAACCACAGTGAGTGCTATGTAAGGCCCACTATGGAATGAATTATCCATTTAAACAGATGATTTTTTTTCCATGACCAATTTGATGCTTGCAACTTTTAGGTGGTTCAATTTGGGGAAAAAAAAAAAGAATAGACAGGTATGCTTTTACACACTTGCAGAGAAATTACAAATAAATGCACTGAGTATGATCCAAAATGACATTTAAAAACTTTTTACCATGACAAAGCGGCAGTTTATATATATATATATATATAAAGTATACTATTGAATTAACACGAAAAGTGATTTTCTGCATAGAAACAAGATCTTACTCGGACAGATTAATGGAAGAACAGTTGAGGCATCTCTCGACCCTGCAATCAATCACACTTGAAAATGGATGTAAAATAATCCGATTAGCACAGCCTAATGTGCCACAACTCACCCTCAGGGAGGGATGTGATCCAAAGAAATACAACACTGTGTCCTCAATATGACAGCAACCAATGGGTAAAGTGTGGTTGACCTTAAAGGGACTCTCGAATGCTGTGAACATTTGCACTTATTTTATAGTTCTGGACTTAGAAATGACGTCTGCAGAAAAAGATTTCCTCCTTATACGACTCAGTATTTACTTCAGGCTTACAGTATTTTCTGATGGTTTTTAGCAGCGCTTGACCTGCCCACATTTCGGTCAAAACCCGACTTAAGCTGTGACGTAAACGCCAGAGGCAGATCTGATTTCCCCATATTAGTTAACATACTCAGTTGCCTCAGTCACAAGCAAGCCTGCGGGTGTATCGCCTATATTCAAAGTCTGGATGTTTTTGGTTTGTTTTCTTTTACAAAAACGAGTGAAAATAGTGAAGTTGGATAAATTTGTGTAGCCTTGTTTTATTGAAATGGATCACTGTAATGCTTCCTTACAGAGAGCAGGCATCTGAGATAAGTGATTCATTTCTGCCTATTTTCATGAGCTGTTTGTTGACTTGGCTTGGCTTGGCTTACTTGAGTACAGTGGGCCGTAGTACCGCAGTAATACTTTGGCGAGGATTTCTTGGAACAGGCAGGCTTAAACACCGGTGGTGATGAGGCTGATTGGAGACAGGTGCTGAAAATAGAGAGGGGAGGGGGGAGAAAGAGAGCGAGAGGACACAAAGAGCCCCCCAGGCTACTATAATGGAACTGCAGGGCAGTATATGACAGTTAAAGCATAATTTTAATGAAAAAATGTAATTTAATAAAAAAATTGCATATTGTCCGTCTGGAGCAGGGAAAGTCTTAATGTCCCATTGTTTTTGGATTATAATTGATTTAACCCCATTTCTAAATCGATCTCACAATACATCAGGTCACAAAGACATGAGGCACCACCCAGTATTCAGCTGCACTGAAGAAAGGTCGGGAAATGATATGAACGCGGTTCAGCTGCCTTATTTTATGTGTCCAGGATTTCTGTGTGTGTGTGTGTATATATATATATATATATATACATATATATATATATATATATATATATATGTATATATATATTGTTTTAACTCTCACCTTAATGGTTAGGTTATGGTTATGAGGCAGTTAACATGTCAAACCAAACAGAAGACAGTCTGTTAGATGGATCTGGGGGCACTGAGCAACTTCAACACCACTGTAGCAGTCTGTGATATAGATAAGAAAAGAACTGATGTAATTGCGTGTAAAAGTGGACCAAAGCTTATGTGGCAAGTCATGCTTCCTTGAAGGCTTGCAGACAGTATTCTGTTGGGCCTTTTTGACTTTAGGGTTGATGTTCACTGTCCACTCCAGGTCCCATCATGACATTTGTGGTACAGATGAGACGGATATGTCGGACGGTGTAAAGGAGTGGAACCATGGTCAAATATCTATGGAAATACACTATCATCTCCACTGTTTTGAACATGTCCCCTTTTAGATGTGGCTGGCTGTGCAAGAGCATATTTGACCATGTTCGATGCAGATAACCATCCACCCATCCATTATCTTTAGCGCTTATCCTCACAACGGTCGCGGGCTGCTGGAGCCTATCCCAGCTATCTCCAGGCGGTAGGCGGGGTACACCCTGAACCGGTCGCCAGCCAATCACAGGGCACATAGAAACAAACAACCATCCGCACTCACATTCACACCTACGGGCAATTTAGAGTCCTCAATCAACCTACCATGCATGTTTTGGGCATGTGGGAGGAAACCGGAGTGCCCAGATAAAGCCCACCCAGGCACAGGGAGAACATGCAAACTCCACACAGGCGGGGCCGGGATTTGAACACCGGTCCCCAGAACTGTGAGGTAGATGTGCTAACCAGTCGGCCACGATGCAGATACCATACCATAAAAAGGCAGTGTCATACTCAATCAGATCCATTGCATTTTGGGGGATGGTTGGCATGCAAGACTACATAGTCAGTGGATGTTATCACGGGTTAGACAGCAAAGCGTCTCAAAAGGTTTGTCTGTCTTGCTTTCATGTGGTGCAGATTTGTTGTTATTGCAGATTACCACGTGGACTTTGGGAGGGGTTAAAGTCCCCCTCTTATGTAAGTGCCTCTTAATTATCACATTGTTGGAGGAAACTCTCTTTCAGCCTAAGTTGAGTTGTTATTTTCAATTGTATCACTTACACATAATGTGGTACTATACCCATCAGTCTGACTTCTTTATTTGGAAGGTGAACCTATGGCTGTTGAATGTTTTCCAAGGACTACTAACAATGCAAGACAATGAAGTGTGTGTAAAGAGTGAACTGAATTGGGTGTAACCTGCAATTTAACACTGAATCCCACTTCCTAAAGGGTTTGGGAATAATGTTTCCACGTTCCCAGTATCACTCTCACCTAACCTACAGCATCATTTGGGAGCGATGATGGGATGTCAGCGCAATCCATCAAGGAAAAATACTGGAGCAATGTCCGGGTGACAAAATAAAGCCCACAATATTACAAATAGCACATGAATTTTGTTTTTATTTAAGAAACACAAAGGGTAGGGGCATGTTGTTTCAACATTGGATCATCAGGTTGTCATAACATAATATACTGTCGGTATTTTTCTTTCCCAATTGAGCCATCTTCCGTCACTGTGCAGAATAATTTTTTCTTTTTTTTTTTTTAAAAACGTAAAAAAACAAAACCAATCATGACTAAAAGGGCACCTTTTATAAAGAATTCAAACCAATAACCAATGTTGGTTTTGAAAAAAATAAAAATAAAAAAAATAATCTCACGACAAAGCTTCCATTTAGCAACAGTGTACATATTGAAATCCAGTTTCAGAACTTCACTTTCTCGCTTTCTAAACTGGACCACAGCCTAGACTCGATCTCCAATCACATTTTCACATTTAAACAAAAATGGTGTAAATTTGCTGCAATTTTAGAACATAGGTTTTCAGCCTCATGATGGGAAGAACCTTTCTGGGAGGAAATTGGGGGATGTGTTCAACGTTGAGGGGGAGATGCAGGAGGCAACCCCTGATATACAGAGGAGGGAAAAACAATGCTCTAAAACAGTAGAGTGAAAGGAGGCATCGTAAAATAAATAAGAACGAAGCAGGGCTAACTGACAGGATGGTGTTTATCTAAACATTTTAAGCTCATAAAAAAGAGAAAACTGTTGTTTTAAAAAAATAATAATAATAACAAAAAAATAAAAAGGTGGGGAGGGTGCTAGGAGCGAGCATTCTTGATCGGAGCAACACGGGTCACAGCAACTCCAAAGAACACACTGACATTTGGTGTCTGCCTCAAAATCACACATTTCATTAAAGCATCCCTAAAACAAACATCTCAAGGCACCTCTGGGCTAACAAGCACTCCCAATAAATGCTAAGACCTACCCAAGTGGCTTTCAAAAGCTACACAGAAAATATGAAACCACTTTTTTGAGATCTACTCAATCAAACAAGGCTGTGGTGTTAATCACGGAATAATTTCATCATGAAATCAAAGAACACGCACTTGGGTAAATATAAGCATAAGCCATAGTCATTCTGAACTCTCTTAAAATAAAAACATTTGCAGACAACAGTACGTCCACCCCAGAGAAAATCAATGTCAAAATTTCTTGGTTTGTTACAAAAGCAAAATTGTGATGAACTGAATGGTTAAAAGGCACATGTACTGTATGTAGCAGAATGCAGCTACATCAGCCATCTTGTCAGATATCCTTTACAAAAATTCAGAATAATAATTTAAAAAAAATAACCACATGACTATGGTCTATCCTAGTGTCTGACATTAATTAGCACCAAGTCTTTTCATGTAAAAAAAAAAAGAACAAAAACAGACAGAAAACACAAGTGCTCGAAAGGTAATGTCAAAAAATGATCTTGTTGTTGTTGTTGTTGTTGATGGCCTGAGTTGTGTGCTGAAACTGCATGTGGCTGTATGTGCTCCGAGCATGTGCTCCGTCCCCATAGCGGGCACACTCGTGCCAAACGAAAAAAAATCTTAGACATTATCAAGTCATAGTAGTACAACGGTGAAAACCTCTGATTAAGCAGTGTTAGATGCCAGAACAATTTCTAGGAAGTGCAGTTATGGTTAGTTTGCAAGTTTCCCCCACAAATATAATATATATTCATATGCATATAAATAAAAAATCAGTGCTGTAAAAACCTCTCCAACTCCATAGGATCTGATTTCTCATGGCTAACACTACTGCTCAAAGTACTGTATGTAAACTGCACGTTTTCCTTCTTCCAGAATTAAAAAATTGAGGAAGAGAAGAAATAATGTTTTTCTGATTTGTTTTGGTTTCACCACACCAAGGTGATTTTTGGTAGCAGCTAAGCACCAAGTTTGTATAAGGTTCTACGCGTGTCAGTCTCTCTGAGTGTTTAGATAAAAATCACTCCACAGTCTGTGTGTATGTCTGTGTAGGATATGTGTGTATTTGGGAGTTTGTCTTTGCACATGCGTGTTGTGTACGGTCTATGATGTGCACGGCTGCATGTTGACGCTGTGAGCTGCGTGGGCTTGCAGATCGATGGTCTGGGCCTGCTGATCTTCTGGCCGTGCGTTCATCAGGGACAGGTTCCTCACGCACCCCGTTATTCCAGAAGAAAACTTCCCTCCAGTCATGGCCGCCATGTCCGGAGCTCCACCTGTCACACAACCATACACATTCACTTAGTTTTATATTTATTTATATATATATATATATATATATATATGACTGATGAATGAACAACAACCATCATTAATTTCTTTATGTTTATGTTTTGTTTAATGATAATGCTTTTCTGAAATGCTTGACCGTTTAATTTGAATCCCATTAAAATTTAATTAAATGTGTTTTGCCTGGTACTTCATGTTTTCTTAAAAGAATTGTACCCATCTAACAAATTCTGCCTGGGTAATCAAACATATGAGTACAACTATGTGTTTTCTAATTTACTAAATAAAAGTAGGGCTGTGAATTTCAAAATAAGAGCCAGTAAATTAAAAAAAAAAAAAAAAAAAAAAAAGGATTACGTGTTCAAATACAGTGTTTAACTTCAGAATAATTATAAAAAAAAAAAAAAAAAAAAAATACAGATAATACTTTGTTTTGATCATATGGATAGAATCAAAATCATGCATTGTAAAAATGTACTATACATAGGTAGAAGGGTTTTCTGGAATTTTGAGGTCAACTTTGGTTGGGGGTGCGTATTTACATGGGTGCGCATTATACATGTGAAATTACGGTAGTTGTGCAGGTCATAAAAGGACCTATCTGACACTTCGAACATTTGTACTTATTATATAGTTCTGGACTTAAAATCGATGTCTGGAGGAAAAATGACCCCCAAAACAGACTAAGTAGTAATTTTAGGCTTGTTTTCTGATGACATATATTTGATTACATGTTTTATTTTCAACCAGATTTTGATCAGTCCACATTTACGTCGAAACCTGCGTCAAGATGAGCACATTTCCATATTCTAGTCTTTTCTTAGTTGCTTCTCAAAACGTTACTATTGGTTTGTCCTCACTTTGTCTGTTATTTTTAAGCAATGTTAACCAATTTAAAGTGTTGACAGTAGTTTGAGCAAATCTATAAATGCTCTAATGCTTAAAATGTCTGTGTTGTAAAAGTGTTGTAAAACACCGCCTATTTCCTTGTTCTGCGGAAGCCGTGTGGTGAAGTTGTTGCCTAAATTTAAAGTCTGGATGTTTTATTAGACAATAACAAGGGAAAATGGTGAGGTTAGATACATTTGAGTAGGCTTGTTTTATTAAAATCGATCACTATATTGCAGAAGGAAGCTGCATGAGCCATGGAGGTAAATGCATGCAGATTCATTCAGATTTAGATTCAGGTTAGTCAGCTCATTGTTATATTTATTGCATTTCTCATGGCTCTAAGACTCTTTGAAAAATGGTTTGGAGAGATGACATAAGAGGCTCTTGTGAAGTATTAAAAAGTTTTGTTTTGTTTTTTTTGCACGGTAGGGGTGTCGGCATGTCCACTGACATTGATCCGCACAGCTGGGCGCCGTGTTTGTACCATGTGTTTTTACTCAATCACAGCATAATAAATTAGTGATTGATTGTTTTTGCCTATTAATTTGGTCATTGAACATAATTTTTGGGGGTACTGTTGTGTTGATGTGAGTGTGCAGTGGTATATGACAGCAATCAATATTAGGTATGATACCAACTTGAGCAGGCGGTGTTTGGAAACTCAATCAAAATGTTTTAGTTTTTTTTTCCCTGGAAAGTTGTCATTTTGGAGGTGCGAGAATTCTGCCCGACAGCGACAATATATAAAATATGACCAAATACTGGCACTTCATAGTCAGGGGTGCACGAATATTTTGGTTTGGTTCTCAAATGAGCACCAGAGGTTGTTGTTTGATGCTCATTTTTTCTGACCCTACGACCTCACTGGATGAAGTTGACGTAGCTGTATGTGTGTAAAATTTTAAAGATTAATTAATGTACATGAGACTAGCATTATCAGATCTTTTAAGGACAGGTTATTTTCCTGTGATAAATATTGAGAATCCTCCCACCTCTGTCAAAAGGTTTGTCCGTATGAATGAGTTGTTGGGGAACGACAACACTACTCGAGCCCTGTCTACCGCTGCGCTCCCACCCCCCTCCCAAAAAAGCAAAATGCTTGGTACACAAATGCACACTGATATACTTAATCATGATTCGCTTCTACTATTTTCAGTGCGCATGCGCACCTGCGCACCACGCATGTGCTCCCCTGTTATAGTATAGTACATTCCTTTGACCACCTCGGATATGCGGCCAAATGGTCTCCAGTTCTGTCGATAATGTCACATCAAGACACGGGGGCGTATCGATTTCAGCATTGTGTAGAAGGGGCGTTCCCAGGGCAATTAGTTATTTACAGATTTCAACAAAATGTATTGATATTTTTGGAAATGACTGCCAGTTTCACTTTCTTGAGCAAAAAAAAATAAAAAAATAAAAATCATAAAGAGAACTTGCTAGTGAAATGTAGGCCATTTGGACGCTATAGGTCCTTTTAAGAGCTCCACTCACCAAGGTAAAGGTGCCCTTTTGTGTTGACCATGATGCTTTTTCCCTTTGACTGTCCATGTAGTACAGAACCACCATCTATTTGGATGTAGCCATCTTTTCCAGTCCTGCAAGGGAAGGAAACCAACACAGCTTGTATTGTCCACGCATTTTGACTAGTACACGTAACTTTTTTCAAGGGTCCTGTGGACCATTTTTGTCATGTTTCCACTACAAAGTAACGGAACTACACTTCCTCTTTGTGCTCAAGAATGCCAGTAGATGTCTCAACACAGTGGACAGATGATCAAACACTTTGCTGGTTAGGTGGATCTCTTACAGTATCTCATATATTGTCCTGTTGTAGCTTTATTGGCTTCTTACAGACTTGAGTGGTATGTGATCCATCTTATTATTGATATACAGTATAAGCGTATATTCTTACATTTCGGATTGCAATTTGCATTTGCCTCTGAATGTCATCATGCTGTCTTTTGAAAAATGCTCAACATTGTAAGCATAGTGGCTGAAATAAAATGCCATGAGTAGTCACCCAATGATACAAATATGCCGTCACAGTCCTTTATCAACTAATTTAATCAATTCAGATGTTGGACGAGAATATATGTTTACTTAATTCTTGTTCTTACCAAGACAATTTAGACAGTTCTGTTCATCTATTGGGGAATGTCCTTTTCTGTTCCAGCATGACTTTGCCCCAATGCACAATATAAGGTTCATCAAGGTTGGCTGAGTTACAATTTCAGTAACGGTTTCCATAAGTATTTGCTCAATGCTATTCAGTCATTAGCATTTTTAGGATGCCTAGTCGTTGATCAAACATTTAAACATGACATTTTCCAAAAGAATTGTAGTATTTTTGAAATTCCCAAGTTTGTACATGCTGATGCCAAAGGAAATGCAATGTACCTGACTGCTTTAACTTTATGCCATTGTCCGTCATTGACGGAATGTCGCGACATGATCTCCGCCTCACCACTGCCCAACTGGTAACTGGAAATCAATAAATCATCAAAATGACTTTTGCTCAAAGCAATACAATTAAGTATATTTACAGCATTGCAAAACCCAACCTGAAAATGAGGTGTCCATTGTGAATTCCGAGACTGATAAAGTCCTTGCCTCTGCCGTGTTCGCCACGTTCCTGGAAGTCCAATTGTTAAGTTTAGTGTCTAAAGAGCCGATGCTGTGAACCAGCAACTTCTGAGCGACTGCTTCCAATTGAGAATTTTTATAATACTGAAGCATACATTAGGAATAGGAAGATTAACTTTTCATACAAAAATTGTGTTAACATAATCATCATGCAAAAATAGTTGTAACGTTATTAACCAAATGGTGATTTGTAAATATTAGTATAGAAACAGCCAACGTGTCCACTCATGCCAAATAAGAGTGTCTCGTGTCAGAGTGGATACCTTTTTACTAGCATGCATCTTTCGCAAAGTGAGTGTGCCATTGGTTTCCTGAAGGAAATGGAGAGGAAGTCAGAGAAGCAACATGCATTTACATAGACAGAGCATGCGCACGGATGGCCCAGTCAAGAATGAGAATGAGCCCGTGCAAATGTTTGGCAACCAGTGAGGTGAATGCAAACAGGAGTGAGGTATTATTGTTCACATTAAATTGACAACAATGGCATTAATGTTACATGAACATCGCCCTCCTTACAGCCAGTTCTTTACACATGATGTCAGTCAGTGGTGATGAGCAATGGCAAGGTTAGAATGAGGAGTAGTTGGAAACTTTGATCAAGACTTACAACTCCCTGCCACAGAATCAGACCCTCAGAGGAGAGGGTATTGATCTCCAATTCAATGGTCTCCGGCGAGTCATGTGCTCTTAAGCATAAAAATATGTAATCAAAAATATGATCATACTTAAAACAAATGTTAGAGCAAACAAGTTTAAACAAACTTACCTTCTTTGTATCATGGATTTAGGAAGGGCAATGTATCCGTCGTTCTGAAAATGAGCCGCATACTGGTAGGGGGAATCTACATGCGATAGGAACAATAAAGACAAATCAATATAGCATTTAAATAACAGCCGAGCTGCTCATCTGCACTGTTACGGCGCCCTCCAGTGGTAAATACTTTGACACCTGATGAGACAAGCTGGGTTACATGGTCAAGGATAAAATTAAAAGTAGTCCACTTGATTTGGTGATAGAGAGAATATCTGTAGCATTTCCACTCATTTTCAGGAAGATTGTGTCATTAGTTCCCTCTAACATGTCCTTAACCTTACTGGCAGTATCACCCGAGTTGGGATCTGCCTTCCAAGATCAAACTCAATTTGCAAACGAGGACACATTGAAAATCTGTAGTCCATTCAGAGTCATCATTTCGTCATCACATCATATTCTTTACGCTTTCCGTCTCCGACCACCAAGAAATGTGACTCCATGCACAATATAAAACACCCAGCACAGAGTACAAGACATTCAGACAACAGTGAGTGCTATAAGTTGTTAATAGAAGTGCATACATGGAGGACATTCAACCTTTGGATTTGGACAGTTTCAGGGACACACACACACTATTGCAGCTTTAGTTGTCATCAACAGGCAGAACAATGAGAGTTATCATCTTATATGAAATGACATGACGAAAAGAAGAATTAGGGCAATTCCAGTTGGTAAAATGGAAAAACTGCAGGTCCTTTTAGCTCTTAGTATACCGAGTCCCCCTTCCCAGCTTTCCAAAGTGAGTCCCAGTTGGACTGCAGGCACATGTTTGGAATGTGTCAGGAGGTTATGGGGCCCCTGGGCCTCAAATGGGTCCCTGTTAGTCACGGTCAGATCAGTCAGACTCAATATTCGTATACTGTACCATTAGCCTGGCTAGCTTCTGAATTCCACGCGGCGTCAGGGAAGCTGAAGACGCTGCCTGTGAGCGCAGGATATATATAGAGCCATGAGAGGGTAGGGGGTAAGACACAGTGAAGCACGGATGGGGAGATCTCCCAGCGTGCTGTGCAATACTAAGGAGAGCCGCCAGTGCTTTATACTGGTGAATTTGAATCATTATATGCTTGTTTCTGACTTCACGATGAACATGTACACATTGCGTAAGGATGATAAATCAACAAAAAGCACAAAAACATGTTTCGGTTTTTAACCTTACAGCAAGAATACCAAAGCATTCAACACTCACTTTCTTCACAGTTGGGGCCGGCGAATCCCGAGTGGCACACACAGTGTCCATGAACACAGCTGCCGCCATTTTGGCACTGATAGTCACTGTGGCACACGTCTTTGATGATCTCGCAACGCTCACCTGTAGGGTCACCAGGATAAGGATAACCAAATCATCAGTAGAACGTTCCGGACACAAACAAAAAAAACTTACATCAAAATGTACTAATGGGAACATATTACATGCAGTGCTGGGAAGAAGACTTTGGAAATGTAGTTGGTTACAATTACAAGTTTCTTAATTGAAAATGTAATCGTAATATAACTGTTTCAATGACTTTATTAAAGTAATATAAGTAGAATTACTTTGATTACATTTTGATGACTGAATGAATTCATGAACAGGACCCTTGAAAGTTTCCTTGAAAATGTGGATTCAATCCGTCAATTATTATTTTGGAATTAACCACATATTTGTTCACAAATAACAAACTGATAAAACATAATGAAATGTAACTTCATAATAAAAAATTTTTTTTCTTGCACTGTATGTGTACAGCATGTGGAAAATTATCATACCATACTGACCTAATGTCAAATATGCACAGTTTAGACAATATCGCTTCACATGACACCCCAGATAAGTGAACGTTCTCTCAAAAAAAAAAAAAGTCCAAAATTATGAAGACGAAACTGTTCAAAAGTCAATGTTCTTTTTTTGGAAAAATATGGCACATAACCAGAGAGAGACAATCACAAGTGTTGGCTCGAGAAGGAGGAAATGATCTGAAAAAAAAACAAAATCTGAGTTTCTGCAGCTATTTTTCAAACATAAGTAAAATTGTAATCATAGAAATTTCCAAAAGGAAATGTAATTGAATTAGACATTTCTGCCCATTAACGTAATGGATTACAATTACATATTTTTTTTAAAATTAGGTTATATAATCTAGTTGCATGTAATTAGTTACACCCCAACACTGGTTACATGCAAATGATTTTGAAGACAGATAAACTAAAAGGATTGTCGATTTGTTAGCACAAACCTTCAAATCCATCCCTACAGAGGCACTGGTACTCATACTCAGCATTGGGCATGCAGTGACCTCCATTCAAGCAAGGTCGTCGGTCACAAGGGCTTGTGTCCACACACTTGTGGATTGCTCTACTCTCTGTAAAACTGTAGGACAGATCCACCTTCTTGTTGTTGATGAAGACCTAAGGAGGAAGTGCAGAAAATTTTAAGGAACAAAATCCATGAAATGATGTACTGTAGCGGCTTTCTTTGATTTGGCTAAAGAGCTCTCACCTCTCCAATACAACCCTTAAACATCTCGCTGACATTTGCAGGCTTTGGCAGGATTTCAATGCTGGGGACACCTCCCAGGAACATCAGGGTGTGGATATTGAGGCCCTGGGCTTTTCCAGGAGAAGTCCGCTTTTCCACTGGACCACGGTCAACTCTAAGGTGACCATCCCGCTTGTTACGCTCGGACACAACTCTGTGCCACTGGCCCAGAGAAACTGGTTCTGGACTGCGAAGGATTGCCTGGCCTGAATATCAAAGTGGATAAAAGTTTGCTGATGACCCACTGGATGAGTCATATCAAACCGATGAGATGGGTTTTTTTAATACCGTATCTTGCCACTGTCAAGATCAATTCATTTAAGCAGTATGGAAACAGTGTGATGGGTGCAGATTTTCACCAGTAAAATTAAGGAACACAATAATAAACATATATAACAACCAAAACGTATCATTATCTTTGAAAAGAGGATTTTGCTGGTGTTCATGCTTGTTTTCATTGATCTACAGTATGAGCAATCTTTTCAAACCTTACTGGT
The DNA here is from genome assembly GCF_024500275.1 of Phycodurus eques. NCBI lineage: Eukaryota > Metazoa > Chordata > Actinopteri > Syngnathiformes > Syngnathidae > Phycodurus > Phycodurus eques. The sequence continues at coordinate 32,409,935 of NC_084525.1, forward strand.
TCATAATCATATACTGGTCATATTGAATGTTGAGGTCATCTGCTTGCACAATTGTATCAACTTTAGACCACAATCAGTAACACAAAAGAGGCTTGGCATGTAAAGTTGGAAAAGCGCAGTCTACGTTACCTGTGCCCAGTTCATATTTGAACTCCACATGCCCATCCGCCATGGAGATAGCCACAAAGTCCTCCACTTTCATCTTCTTCCCGCCACAGAAGAACATCAGACCGTCTCGCTCAATGGGTTTGAACTCCAGTTCAACTCGCAGGTCATCATGAACATTGGTCAGTGGAGGGTAGGAGATATACGACTCCTCCCCGTCGAACAGCGGAGTGGTTACCAATTCCCCTTGGGATGATGAGGAAGTGGGACAACGCATCAACCTATTTGTCGATTTCAAAACATGCGCAAAATCCTCTGATTTGACCAGAGGACATCTGTTACCTAGCCTAATTCCAGTCTGCATTGTGTGAAGAAAATCATTTGATAGTTGCGACCAGAAGACATCCTGACGAAGAGGAACCATTCACAAGAAAAAGGAAGACGAGGGTGATTTTCTGTCTTACCATCCATGCATTTGTTTCCAAACTTGCCAAGGTGGCAGCGACAATCGTAGCCCAGACCACTTTGCCGATTAATGCAAGTAGCATCTGGTCCGCAGGCCTCTGCGAGGACACAAATCATAAAAGGTCACAGACGTTGCATACTTGATTGCACTGGTCGCTTGGTTGCTGGCATGTACCTGAGTGGCAGTGAAGGGAAGAGTGGTGCTGGCAGTTGCTGCCAGTGAATCCTCTGGGACAGCTGCATGTATACAAGCTGGTGTCCGAGTCCTCGCACTTCGCTCCATTCTGAAGAGAAAAATGAAAACAATGAAATGTGTATAAGGAGCAGTCAACACATTATGAATGCAAGGCAGAAGCTGACCTGGCATGGACGATCCTTGCAGGTGGGACAGTTCGTAACACCAGTGGAGCTACGATCCATATCCTTGAAGAGGACCTCCTCACCTTGAATGACCAGCTGGCGAATGCAACCTGCACATGTCCATGTTATGGGAGGTGAAAAACACATCACCTTTGCCACATTTTTTGCCAGGGCCAGACTTTTAATTCCTACCAACAAAGCCGGTCTTGATGCCAGCGGTTTTGGCCAGAGAAGTGTAGTTGGGGTAACCACCCACATGCAGCTCCTCATTTAAATCCAAGCCCTTGAACTTTCCCTGAACAGAGGAAAGGAGCAGCTATGAAACACACACTACACACACGTGACATTAGCAGTGACGTCAACAGGGGTACCTGTGAGCTGCCATTGACAGGCTCCCCTCCATCCACCACAATGTAGCCCAGGGTGAGGTTGCGATGCAGCTCGACTGTGTGAAATTCTCCCAGTTTGATTGGGTTGGGGTCACGAATAGTAGCCATGCCCGAACCCACGTCGAACCTATGATGACACAATGGATGCTTTTGCTGCTGGCACCTCCTTAATATAAGCTGGTGATGCTTAAATTAAATTCATTCTAAAACTGACCTGAACTCTAAACGGCCACCTACAAGGCCAAGAGAAATGAAGTCTGCTCCTGTTGTCCTCCTCTGACCGTTGTAAAGGATCATACCTGTGTATAAAAATAAATAAAATATAAAAATAGCCCGGATAAATATTTTAACTTCAATATTCTACACAACAAGAACATGAGAAGGTGTGATGGGACAACATATCACACTTTATGGGTACCTAATTAGGTTGAGTAATTGAAGAATTACAGTAACAGTAACGTAATTTCTCATAATGTAAAGAGAGAAACACACTACAAATCATGATATATCAATCAACAAGCATTTCTTCTAATGTTCATTACCAGTAAATGTTTCTTAACCTCATTAACAGTAATTTGAAATGATGTAGAGCTGTTCTTAATTGAATGTTGTTTTTTTTTTTTTTGTACAACCCCAATTCCAATGAAGTTGGGACGTTGTGTTAAACATAAATAAAAACAGAATACAATGATTTGCAAATCATGTTCGACCTATATTTAATTGAATATACTAGAAAGACAAGATGTTTAATGTTGAAACTGAAAAACATTATTGTTTTTAGCAAATAATCATTAACTTATACTTTTATGGCTGCAACACGTTCCAAAAAAGCTGGGACAGGGTCATGTTTATCACTGTGTTACATCACCTTTTCTTTTAATAACATTCAATAAACGTTTGGGAACTGAGGACACTAATTGTTGAAGCTTTGTAGATGGAATTCTTTCCCATTCTTGCTTGATGTTCAGAGTCAGCTGTTCAACAGTCCGGGGTCTCCGTTGTCGTATTTTACGCTTCATAATGCGCCACACATTTCCAATGGGAGACAGGTCTGGACTGCAGGCAGGCCAGTCTAGTACCCGCACTCTTTTACTACGAAGCCACGCTGTTGTAACATGTGCAGAATGTGGTTTGGCATTGTCTAAACAGGGGCGTCCATGAATGGCAGCATATGTTTCTCCAAAACCTGTATGTACCTTTCAGCATTAATGGTGCCTTCACAGATGTGTAAGTTACCCATGCCATTGGCACTAACACAGCCCCATACCATCACTGATGATGGTTTTTGAACTTTGCGTCCATAACAGTCCGGATGGTTCTTTTCCTCTTAGGCCCGGAGGACACAACGTCCCCAATTCTCAAAAACAATTTGAAATGTGGACTCGTCGGACCACACGGGCATTCAATGTGGGTTTTCGGCCTTGCCGCTTACATGCAGTGATCTCTCCAGATTCTCTGAACCTTTTGATGATTTTATGGACCGTAGATGATGAAATTCCTAAATTTAAATCCTTAAACTGTTCGACTATTTTCTCACGTACTTGTTCACAAAGAGGTGAACCTCGCCCCATCTTTACTTGTGAATGACTGAGCAATTCAGGGAAGCTCCTTTTACACCCAATCACGGCACCCACCTGTTCCCAATTAGCTTGTTCACCTGTGCGATGTTCCAAACTTTCAACAAACAGGTGTTTGATGAGCATTCCTCAACTTTCCCAGCTTTTTTGGAACATGTTGCAGCCATAAAATTACAAGTTAATGATTATTTGCTAAAAACAATCAAGTTTATCAGTTTGAACATTAAATATCTTGTCTTTGTAGTATACTCAATTAAATATAGGTCGAACATGATTTGCAAATCATTGTATTCTGTTTTTATTTATGTTTAACACAACGTCCCAACTTCATTGGAATTGGGGTTGTGCAAAAAAAAAAAAAACACAACAACATTCAATTAAGAACAGCTCTACATCATTTCAAATTACTGTTAATGAGGTTAAGAAACATTTACTGGTAATGGACATTAGAACAAATGCTTGTTGATTGATATATCATGATTTGTAGTGTGTTTCTCTCTTTACATTATGAGAAATTACATTACTGTAATTCTTCAATTACTCAAGACTTATAGTTCGAACTAAGATGGTGTCTTGCTGACTGACTGAATAATGTAAAGCTTCACAGTTGACTGAATTACAAAGGATTTGTAATCACAAATCACAAAATCAAAAACAAATGAAGAAATTCAACTGTTAGTTGAGGTTCTGAGTGCAGTCATTCATGACAGTGACTGTACCCTTGTTGCAGAGAGTTAATTCACACACTTGAGCGTGGCCTTTGAAAGCTGGATGGTAAAAGCAACATGCTATGGTGGGCCAAGTGGCAGGCCAACCAAAGTTAAAGTTGTGACCTAATTGGACTCATGCCTAAGCCAGTGACTTTCTCATTATGAGTGTGGCGTGCATCTCCACATGCCAGGAACACATGCTTCCATGAGAAATAGTCACTGTAAATGTCTGTTTGGAACATTACTGATGTATTGCAAATACAATTTCCGATACATGTACCATTGTATTTCTGTATTTCAATTTAATATCAGTTTCCAGTTTGTTCCCTGATAGTTGGCAACTAATGAGACCATTACACGCCTGAGTTTGATGATTGTGGCTTCAAGGCATCACAAGAACCAAGCAGCATGCAACTCGTTTGCATCACTCTCACAACAACAAAAGCAACTTTGAGCTAGTTGCAAGGTGTGAAAGCTCGATGCAGCATCAACATTGCCCTTCAGTTGCTGCAGATTCAAGCACTGAGACTCACCAGCGTACAACATGAGACCTTCCCACCGCATATGTGAGGGGAGGTGGTCAAGGAGGAGAGAGGACGGAAGATGTAATGACATTACACATGAGGTAATACGAGTAGACAACATAGTAGAGGCTACAATGTTCTCGTGCACAATAATACAGTGTACTCACCATCAACATTGTCGGGCCTAAAGTTAATTTTGATGCTGAAAGCATTATAGGCGTTTTTGATGGTGGGCAGGGTGAGATAGGACAACGGCTCCTGGGCAAAGTACGGCATCACTCTTTCTGGAACAGGACATCATTTCACAGTTAGACACATACAAAACCACACTGACAATCACACCACCCAGTGATGCGTAAACTTGCAGTCTAACCGTGAACATCCAGTCTTGTGAAGGCTTCTACTTTGCCCTGTTTGTTTGATGCGGTGCACACATATGTCCCTGAATCGCTATGCGTGACCCGAGGAACTGTCAACACATTTACTTCCTGGAAGCACTTGGGTGGTAGTTCACCTTCGAGCTAAGACAGGAAGGCATAGACACACAAACACAGGGTACAGATGTCACGAGGGAGCAAAAGAGTGTGTACCAAGCTACCTAGTCTCAACGTTTCCCCAAAACGGAGCGATTCGCAAGCATTTGTCCCATTTGGCTAGCTTCTCCAAAATGGACAATAAATACCAATAATAATTGAAATAAAAACACTGACAAAAGCATCACCCAATTCCCCCTTTGACCCCAGTTACCCTCAGAAAAAAATGAAGGCAACTTTATCTTGTTTACCTTGGACCATCGGATCTCAGGTACAGGATATCCTGATGCCACGCATGGCAATACAGCGTCAGATCCAACAGTCACCTCCTTCCTTTCAGGGAGTGCAGAAATTTGAGGAAGTGCTAAGAAAACAAACCAATAAACAAACACAAACAATGAGGAACCATCAGCAGCAACTCTGGCTTACAGGCAGGAAAGGAGTGCCTCTTCAGATGGGCTGTTTTTTTTTTAAATTATTATTTCTTTCTAATATGAATATCATGTTTACTACAGAGTGGCGATCTATTGCAAAATCTGTCATGGTCTGTGTTTTGGTTAGGGTTGTGTTTAGTTTTGTTCCATGTTTTCCTGTGTTCCATGTTTGTCGTGTGCTCATTATGTTGTCGTGTCCACCTGTTCTCGTCTACTTTGTGTCGACCAATCAGCTCTCTCCAGCCACTCGTGTCTTGTCCAGGTGTTCCTCGTTGTCTCGTCTATCTGTTTGTATTTAGTTCCCTGGTTTCTTTCAGTTCTTGTCGGTTCATTGTCGTTGTCACATGTCTTTGCCATGTCATAGTCGTCAGTTGTCTTTATCATTGCGGTACGTCATTGTCAGGTGTCATTTTCCCTTTCTATTCCACGTCTTACTCACAGGTCATAGTTTGTTTCCAGTTTTAGATATTCGAGTGTTTCTTTGTTACTTTGATTTGATTGGTATCTGTTGTGGGACTTTGTTCAGTTTTCCCTTTTTGAAGATTAAATATTACTATTTTGAGACTCCTGCCTTGCCTCCCTGCTTCCCTGCAATTGGGTCCACCATGTTCTTGCCTTGCGTTACTCGCCCTCGCCCTAACCACGTAGATGACAAAATCTGCTAATCTTTTAACTTAATTTTCAATTGACCTATGAGGCATTTAGGTTTGCGCGCTGCCTTGCAACAAGTGACCAGGCTGTGACGAGGCACAGTTCCCTATCACTTTTTTTGTACACTGTATAATTGCCACTGAACACCAAGTATGATAATGTACTCACACTGGACATTGAGGACCACCTGAGACTGCACCGACCCTACATCATTGGTGGCTGTGCAACGATACTGTCCTGCGTCTGCCTCCGTCACCTGCTCAATTTTCAGCATGCCACCCATCACCACGATGTGGGTTGGCAGAGGCCCACCTACTTTGCTCCACTTGACAGTGGGCTCGGGGTCACCGACAGCCTGGCATTCAAACTCCACTGAGTTCCCAACCATGACGGTTTGCACCGAGGTGCGCACATTGATCATCACCTTGGGCAGTGCTATAGATTAAAAAAAAAAAAGTGTTTTCTTTCACATTTTAATAACTGAATAAAGAGCATAGTCTGTAGATTGATTCTATCCAAAATGAAACATACCTTGGATAGTGAGCCTGGCTGCATCCTGAGCCTGACCATACACGTTGCTTGCTCTGCAGATGTAAACACCTTCATTGCTCTGTTCGAGGTTTTCAATCCTGAAAAAGAGCTCATTTTTAGCTTTCAATATCAATATTTACCAAACTAAATGAGTGCACGTAGTGAGCTAAGCCCATTTAAGAATAAGTTTAGTGATTTGTTATTAACAGAACCTGTAAGAGTAAATTCTTGAGTATGCAGTCGCATAATGGAGAAAATTATCTTGTGCTGTATGCTGCTATAAAAAAAAAAAAAAAAATGTCCATACATACAATATTTCAGACTGCTTAAAAAAACATCTGGGAACAAATGGGCTTGGAAATGGGAGTGTATAAACTGCAAAAAAAATATAACTGAAGGAGATTTAAACCTTTAGCATTGTTGTAGGTGTGCATGTGCTACTAAGGAGCTCTATGGGACTAGTATCTATGGCCAAAAAATATTAAGGATTACTCAGGACATCTATACAAGCTGTCCATCATTACAGTGTAGAGATAAGAGGCAGTGATTGTTATCTTTTGGCTACGTGTCACCTGAGCACTCCGTCCTTGACATGGTGGTTGGGCGGAAGACCACCTCCTTCTTTCAGCCACTCAATTTTCGTTTCCACCCCACCAGCTGCTGAACATGTGAACTCCACAGCGCTGCCCTGGGCCTTCACCTCCACTTGTGGTGACACACGCACTGCCAATGGCGCTGCAAAAGAGAACATCGTGAAGTAGTATGTTTTTGTTTTTCAAATATATTTTGACAGTTTGCCAGCTTATTCTGGTTGAGGCGTTCATATTTCAATTACTTTCAGCCAAAAGCATTGGAACAAGGAGGCTAATTGATCTTTTATTTCAAGGATTCAAGGAGTTTAACTGTCATACCAACATGAAAATCAAACAGCTTTCTATAGGTGAACAAGCAACAATGTAACAAGCAATTATGAAGCTGACAGAAGATAGAACGTATATGTCAAACTCAGGTCTGTGGGACAATCCTGGCTGCAATCTGATGTAATTATATTCGGCCCGCGAGACCATATCAAATTTATTAGAGGCGGCCCGCCAGTATATAGCGCATGTGCCACTAATACTACAAATCCCAGAATGCTTTGCTAGTGTGTTAGTGAGTGGAGACCTGCAAGCGCCCTCTCCTTTTCTGTTGCAGTTACGAGCAACCATGCTACCAGTCTACTCGGGCAAAAGTGTAAATTTACACTTCCCCTTCCCAAAAATGCCCAAGCGAAAGATGGAAAGCAGGAGCTTCCAAGACAGGTGGGAGGCAGATTATCTGTTCACGAAATAGTTTAGATTTCATCTATTTAAATAGGAAACAAACACTACTGTCTTTTATTGTACATTTGAGTTCTCCTGTTTATAATATTAAAGTTTGCTTATTCAAGTTTGTTTTCATATGATAAGGTTTAACATTTCATATATGGAGAGAAGGAAACACATGCACAATTGCAGTCAATTTTCACTAAATATCGCGTTTGGCCCATTTGAAATCTCCCAAAAAAGAAAGAAACCACTACTGCACTTTGTAAATGATGTTCACTGGCTAGATAAAAGAAAGAGGAGCTGCCAACGGAGAGCTATAAAGAAGATCCAAAAACAACTGTTAATAACACCAGCAACAACCTCCAGAGGGCAGGAGTGATGGTATCACAAGCTACTATGAAAAGTGGAAGGTATGTGACTAACAAGTCAATCTCAAGACTTAAACCCTATAGATCATGCATTCTACCTGCTAAAGAGAAAATTTAAGGGAGTAACCACCCAAAACAAACAACTGAAAGTGGCTGAGGCGAAATCACAAAAGAACAAAGCATAATTTTGGTGATGTGAATGGGTCACAGGGTTAATGCAGTTATTTTTGATTGTTTTATTTTTTCTTATCTCTTTTTTCTTTCTCACAGTTTAGATCGATTTGCATGGTGAAAGGACACATGCACGGAGTCGTCCCCTGCGGGTTTTGGGGCCTGCTGTGGGGTTTCGTCCCTGCCTGGTTTAGGGGGTGGGGGGGGATTCCACCTCCCACACTCGGGGGTGGGTAGTGGGTGCTGGCTGGAATGTGTGGGGGGGTCGGTGCTGCGGGGCTGGGTGGGGCAGCCCTCTTCATCTGTGGTTGTTCTGCCTGATGGGCCCAACCTGCAGGAGCCATGCCTCTTAATCACTCACCTACCACACACTCACACCATCCATCCATCCATCCATCCATTTCCTTTACCACTTGTCCTCACTAGGGTCGCGGGCATGCTGGAGCCTATCCCAGCTATCTTTGGGCGGGAGGCATGGTACACCCTGAACCGGTCGCCAGCCAATCGCAGGGCACACGAAACAAACAACCATTCACATTCACAATCACACCTATGGGCAATTTAGAGTCTCCAATCAACCTACCACGCAGGTTTTTGGGATGTGGGAGGAAACCGGAGTGTCCGGAGAAAACCCAACCAGGCACGGGGAGAACATGCAAACTCCACACAGGCGGGGCCGGGATTTGAACCCCGGTCCCCAGAACTGTGAGGCGGATGTGCTAACCAGTCGTCCACCGTGCCGGCACATATACATATCCAGGGGTTTCTGGGGGACTGGTATGGGGTCAGGAGGGTGCGGGTGTCGGACCGGGTTTCAGCAGGTCAATGTCGTTTCCCGGTCCGGGGGCCCTGCCCCTCCGCCCTGCCTACCCCCCAGGATTTTAATGCATCACACACACTCATCCCCATGTGTCTTTTAATGCACCACATACACCCATCTCTGGGTTACGGTGGGTCTTGGGTGCAGGGAATTTGGCTGTTAGGGAGCAGTGCCTGGCGGCCATGCAGCCCCCTGGCTCACTGGTCTCACCAGATTTTAATGCATCACACCACTCGGGGGGCACTGATACACGCAGTAGGGCCAATGACTGCCAGTCAGGGACCAGGGGTCATTGGGTCCCTGCGGCCTCCTCCAGGTGGCCGGGTTGTCGTGGTGCCTCGGTGAGGCCGGCGGACCGCCATGGGTCCCTCGGTGTGGGAGGTGTCCCGTCCGCCGGGCTGCTCTCAGGTAGACTCCTGGGCCCAATCCCGCCTCTGCCCACTCATATCTAATGTGTTCTAGATATATAAGGGTTTACTTTTCTCATCTTCTTTACAGTTAGTGCTTTGTCTTTTCACTCCCCTCTAGAAACTTTGTTCTGTTCGACTGATTGACTCTTATTCTCAATAAATATCCATTATAATACTAAGAAACCACAGCGGCAGCTTAAAAACTCCACTGTGGCACAGTAAAACTGTTCCGGCATAAAAGGGATACAAATTCTCCATTCTGCTTGACCTAACAGCCGAACAGGACAAAAATAAATATCCATCCATCCATTTTCTGAGGCGCTTCTCCTCACTAGGGTCGCGGGCGTGCTGGAGCCTATCCCAGCTGTCATTGGGCAGGAGGCGGGGTACACCCTGAACTGGTTGCCAGCCAATCGCAGGGCACATACAAACAGACAACCATTCGCACTCACAGTCACACCTACGGGCAATTTAGAGTCTCCAATTTATGCATGTTTTTGGGATGTGGGAGGAAACCGGAGTGCCCGGAGAAAACCCACGCAGGCACGGGGAGAACATGCAAACTCCACACAGTCGGGGCCGGGGATTGAACCCGGGTCCTCAGAACTGTGAGGCTGACGCTCTAACCAGATAAATAAATACATTTAAAAATGCAGTTATTGCACACAAAGGTTTCACCAGTACATATTAAGTCTTATTCAGCCTGTTCCTAGATAAACAACATCTGGTGTTTCGTTACATAATGTGTTATCATCTAAGATGGGTATAAGATCCAGATATAAATACCTGTAAATAAAAGCTAAAATGTTGATCTTGTCTTATAAACCTCTTTTGGCAAACCCATTTTTTCAGCCTCTCCCCAAAATAAAGGATTAGACCTCGCTTTTCAAATACTTTTAGAGGTGAGTGTAGAATGTTATTTCTGTAACTTACATCTGACTGTAACTTTAGCCACTACGTCACTGTGGCCAATTTTGTTACTGGCAACACATTTGTAGCTCCCTGTATCCTCTGCGGTAGCCAAATTGATTTGGAGATCTCCGTCGCTGACCAGGGCCCGAGAGGGCAATGCACCATCCAGCTTGGTCCAAATGTACGTCAGTGGAGGAGTGCCATGTGCCAGGCACTGCAACCTGATCACCTCCCCGACACGCACTGCCACATCATCGGGCACAGAAGTAGCGTACGGAGGGGCTGGGGGGGAAATGAGCAGGTTTATCAAGAGTTACACAATGATCACACAGCAGCAAGACCACTGCATTTATCCCAATATTCAATGTTCTTTGTCCCAAGACAAATTTCACATGCGCCTCCAAACAAGACATCATCTGCAAAGCTTTACAACCACTATTACTATAATGATGTAAACACCTTTAAAACCTCAAAGTAATACATACTGTAAAACAAAAGCCTGTCAAAAACTTCATCAATATTATTTGCTCGCATTCTCACAATGATATGCAAACATGGCTATGTCTGCCAATTGCATCCCAACAGCGTTTGGAACAGTGTAAATAAAGTGTAAATTGTAAATAAATAAACATATCCCTCATGTAGGCCATTCATCGTATAAAAAGACATTTTATTGAAAGCATTGTATATCTAATTAGTTTGGTGACAATAAAGTTTAAAAACGGTTTAACAGACTTTTTCCTGTTTTTTTTTTCTTTTATCCAATTTAAAACTGAAAAAACATTTCAACTGTAGACTGTCCATAAATTGAGATCTAAAACAAGAGCAGAAATTAAAACACCATTACTTACTTTCCACATCCAGCGTAATGGTAACTTCAGTAGTGCCCATGTTGTTGACAGCACTGCAGATGTATTCCCCAGCGTCTTGGCGTCCCACATTAGGCAGTACCAGGTTGTTGTCCACCACCTTATGTCTCCAAGGCAGAGGGGACCGCAATTTGGACCATGTAATAGTTGGGGCGGGGAAACCTTGGACAGCAAAGTGGATAGAAAGTGTACAGTACAGTAGTACCTTTATTTCTGTGCTTAATTTGCAGTGACACAACACAGGTTGGGACAGGCAGGAGAGCAGTTTTAACTAGATTGTTTACCATGGACATCACAGCGTAGGGTTGCAGTCTGTCCTTCCACCACAATCATGAGCGGCTCGGGAACAATGACTCTGGGCACAGAGGGCAGCTGGGAGCCTCCCTGCACGATGACTTCCACCTTAGTTTCAGTGCTACCTTCGTTGTTGCGTGCTACGCACACGTATGTGCCACTATCTTCTGGACGAGCCACAAGTATCTGAGCCATAGGGAGGATAAATGTGTGTAGTAATCTTTAGGCTTAATGTGATGTTCAGGGAAGGTTTTCCAGGGTACAAAGAGTATTTATCTGACAGTACCTGCATGACTGCATTGGACTCCATGGGAACGGGGCTGCTCAGCTTGATCTTGCGGTTGCTGTCCAACCTGTGCCATGAGACAGAAGGGCGGGGCTCTCCTGGAGCTTGGCACTCCAAGTTAATGGGTTCACCGACATTGATGTGCACTGGCCCAACAGGGGTGACAGTGGCCACAGGAAACTCTGATTGGACAAACATGCAAAACAGTTGGACTTACCATGAGACGGCACACTCAAGACGGCAAAATGATGGTATTGTGACACAGGGATGGGCATGATAAAATTATTGATGCCTGTGTAATTTGGTGGAATTTGCATGTTCTTAGTTTTGGGTGTAGTCTGTACATGCGGTGCATGAGATTCATGTCCAAGCAGTTTGCTGCCTATATCAGATGTAGCAGAGCTGAAAGAAGTGCTTGCAACACGTGGAAGGCCAATACAGAATATGTTTGGCGTGGACACAATTTGAGCTAAGTGCTTCTGAAGTAGTTCTTTAGTTTCTTAAGGCATCTTACTTTAATTGAAAAAGCGCATTCAAATTGGTTGTTAATTTTCCTAATGAATTTGAATTGATGAGCATGCCCATCCCAAATGTGAAAAGTTGTGCAGCAACATAATGTACATGAATGAAATGATCTTACCTTTCACAATCAAGGACACAATAGTGTGGGTGATGCCAAACGGGTTGCTGGCCACACAGCGGTAAGCACCATGATTCATGGGTTTTGCATTTGCAATGGAAATCACAGAACCATCAGGGCTAACTTTGACATTGTCTGTGGGTTGCAAATGAAATCAGCTGTACATTTGGTAAATCAAAGAGAAAATAACCAAAATACAACCCGCACATCAGAAAAGGGGATCAAGAAAAGGATTTCTACTAGTCTAAAGTTAATGAAAAAGAATGGATAATAAATAATGAGAGACATGCTTCTGAGGGGGAAGGAGATGCAAATGTGTAAACATGTCTCTATGCATTCGGTGAGGGGAAGACTATTGTTATGTGCGTGCAGGTGTGTGTTTTAAGAGTGAAGAGAGCGAGTGACAGAGAGAATGAGAGCGAGAGAGTGAGAGAGAGAGAGACAAAGAAAGAGTGAGCGTGAGATAGATAGAGAGAGATAGACAGACAGCGAGAAAGTGAAAGAGAGCGAGAGAGAGGGAATTCAGAGAATGAGAGAGTGTGAGAGAGAGGGGAGAGAGAGAGAGAGAGAGAGAGAGAGAGAGAGAGAGACAGACAGGGTGATTTTGGTCAGTACCTGGCAGTGGTTGGTTGCCAGATAGCTTCCACTCCAGTCTGACAGGTTGGGCTCCGCTGTACACTTTGCACCTGAAGCTGGCCGATTCGCCGACACGTACTGCAGCGCTGTGAGGCTCGATGGCGATGATTGGACTTTGAAGACCTATTAAAAGAAAGGAGTGTTTTCGGCGACACCTTTTTACTGGTGAAGTCCATCCATCGTCTAACTGTTTCATCATTGACAAATTATGGGAGTGAGAGTGTAGCCGTGGCATGTTTGGCACCAACAGCTGAAGTCGAGAAATAGAAACTGAGATAATTCAATCTGGAGGTCGAAATTTCATTCAGGAAGCCAGCAGGGTTGGTTTCTTTGGTGCCCTGCCCGATTTTACCAGCTGCTGAGTGGTCTTGCCATAAGATTTCATTTCCTTTACCTTACTAAGATGTAATTCACTCTATGAACCTGCACACATTCACTTGTATTGGACCTCAGGGGAGCTTACGTGAGGAAGATGAAATGACCGACACAGAGACAGTGGCTCGGTGGATTTGAGACCCCGGAGTGCTCTGCACTTGACAGATGTACTCTCCCGCGTCCTCAGGGGTCGCTGACAGGATACGAAGCTGACTGCCAACAACCTGTGTGCAACAAAACAGTTATATGTAGCAATTATTTGACATCTATTACTACAATACAATACAACAACAATCAATAGAAAAAGTACAACGCTTCCCAGCCAAATATAAAGAGTAGATTTGCGGCCCCGACATAAAATTCCTACAGATAAGAGAATCTGACCAACAGTGATCCCTGAAAGTTCAAGAGAAGACTCTGACATGCAAACGCCACACAGGCGGAGCCGGGATTTGAACCCCGGGCCTCGGAACTGTGAGGCTGTTGCGCTAACCAGTCTCTCACCGTGCCGGTAAAAAATTGTTTTTTATCGTTTGGAGAAAAAAAAAATCACAATAATAAAAAAATAGTGAACTTTTTTCTAAACCAAATCCCATACTACAATGTACTATGTACAATCATGTTCTACCTGGTGATTGGACGATAGCCTTCCGCTCGCTCTCGTCCAAGTGACTCGGGGAGGAGGATTTCCAGAGGGGATACAATTGAGGTACAGGTTGTGACCATCATGGACGTCTGCTTCTGACGGCTGGATTCTGACAATTGAGGAACTTTGTTCCGCTGTATGAACACAAGCATACTCACTGAAGGTCAAAGTTGGACCCAGCACTGAACCTCTGGGATGAATGGAAAGAACATCTCACCTTTGAGCACCGAAACTTTAATGGGTGCGCTATTCGAGCCCACACTGTTGCTGCCGACACACATGTACGTGCCCGAGTCTGATACTTTTACATTTGGGATGAGCAGTGTACCGATGTCAGTGCGGTCCATGCTGGCCTAGAGAAGACATACCAGGAAGTGAGGAGATTAGAATGACTACTTTTTAATCATTTGACTCATCGTGAGACCACAGCAGCCAACTGCTGATGAACACTACTTACCTTGATTGAGTCCTTTGAAACAACACAAACATGACATTGTGACATCACAAGCTAATGTAACACAAAAGCACTACATTAGATGTAGAGGGGAATAGATTCTGATACAGAGGTTTGTGCCTAATTCCTACAGCATAAGTTGGATACACAAATGATTGTATTAAAAGATGAATACATTGGGGCTGTTAGAACAGACTATGCCACATGATGGTTGTGTGATTAAGCCTTACAAATACTCTGTCCTCAAATGAACACAAAAAAAGGTGTTAGGGAGATGCATCACGGAGAACCTATTAGGCTGTTTAGAACAGATTTGTAAACCAGTACTTGACTGTTTAGCTTCCAGGCTGTAAATTACATTTTATTAAAATACCGCAAAGGGCGAGGGAATGGGGGGGGGGGGTTTATGGCTCCGGGAAGGCATTTCCGCATCTGGGGGCTATTGGGGCATGGACAAAGCTGCTTAGCTGCAGCCTGTTCGAACGTAAGCCGGGCTAAACTGAGCAGCAGCTGAGGCAGACCCTGGCTCAGCGTGTGTCTGAACACACTGATGAGCTTACAAAGCGAGTCTTTTGCCAGAATATACAGAATTTCTGGTCGGTTGCACGGCAGAGTCTTGCTTCGCCTGGGAACGGCTGAAGCAAAGGAGTGGCACCAATAAACAGGCCCGAGGGTGTCGCTGAAGCCCGGAGTGTGGTCCAGCAGCCAATAAAGAAAAAGCCAGGGGCCAGAGGCAACATCTTGCACAAATGTGTAAAATGCTTCCAGTGTCTACTGCAGGCCTGTGCTTTGTTCTGGTAACAGACAATGTGAGTGATGGGCTGATGCGGACGGTACAAAACGAAGGACAATAGATCATCAATAAGTGACAACATAAAAGCGAGAGCTGCGTGCGAGTACATTAAGAAGCCAATTGGATCCAGCAAGTTGGTTTTAATGTGTTTGGCACCAACTCTAAAAGGACTTTGCAAGTAGCTCAAGGAAATTAATGGTTCCTAAAAGGCGTGAATCAAGGACATATTGGATCATGCACTTAGTTGACAATGTGTGAAGATGGTATTAGTAGAGGACAATGGATGTGATCTGCAGAGCAGGACAGACAGTGGACAGATGGACAGACCTGAAGCTCCTCAATACGTCTGTGTAACACATCGACACTGTTGCTTTTAAAGTGATGGAAACCATGAGAGGGAATGGCCTGAGTAAACGTCAGAACAAGGGGAGGTACCAAAAACAAAAGGGTGGGGGAGTACACAAACACAAGGGAGGAAAAAAAAAAAGAGGTAAATCGTCACAATGCGGAAACAATCACAGTATGGTTGGCGTCGGAATCACCTGTGCAATATACGGATATGTTTGTGAACACACTCTCAATCATGCTATCGACATCTTACGTTAGCATCATCATCATCATCATCATCCTGGCGGCATCTCACCTGGGGTGGGATTTGTCCCTCGTTTTTGAGCCAGGTGAGCTTCGGGGTCGGTGATCCTGATGTGCGACAGTACAATCTCAAGGTGTCGCCCTCTTGAGCATCAATATTTTGAGGACTGACTTGAACTTGGGGCTGTGTGCCAAGGCCATTGGGGTTCGATGCTTGAAGAAAAAAAAAAACACACATGGCAATGATTTCTGGTACCAAAAACATCCTTTACAGACATTTTTCTTCTTAATATAAGCCACCACCACTAAAGCATCACATTTGTTATTTTTTTTGTCCATCTGCTCATTGGTTATCACTATTACCACTACCTCCATGCTTCATGGATAATTAAGTAGTGACTAGACCGTCCTGATAAAATAAAGAGTGCTGCCAGTATGATTACGTGTTCTATTGAAGCCAAAGTGACTCAAACTGTGAAATTAGATTCCTTTCCTTCGTGTTTTCTTGTATTCTGCGGTAATCCTTTGCTGTCCTTCTGTCTTACTAAGTTAAAAAGACTGCTTTGCAAAAAAAAAAAAAAAAAAAAAATTAATTAAAACTACAAAGCTTGTCGCGGCCTAAAACCTTTAGACAGCGAGAGATTACTGATGATTATTATTATCATTACTGTAACAGTTACATCTTACTTTAAAGCCCCCACATATGACGGCTGGTGAAATATTTTCCCAAGGTTAAATGGGCTTATCAAAACAAGTGGAACAAGACGTTTTAGGCCACAAAATGTTTCTCTGGGAGTACTGCATTGAGAGCACAGTGTCAGATCTGGGCTGGAGCTATAGCTGTAAAGTTGCGTACTGTGTATAAAATCACTCCACACACAATGAGAGCCTACTTTTGACAAAGAGGGAAACACGTGCTGTGTGCTCGCCGTGGGTGTTCAGAGCTTTGCAGGCGTACACCCCCTCATCTGCCTGATCCACTGCTGCAAAGGTCAACATGTTGCCTCTTATCACTGCCCGGGGACTCATTCTGTTCCCAGGACCCCCTGTAACAATCACAATTACATCCTGTCACTACACCAGTGGGGAGACAGCAATTCTACTGGAGGTCCGACCGGTCCTACCGATCCATTCGATGGCGGGATTTGGGTTGCCGGTCACTGTACAGCGAAACTCAGCCCTCTGCCCTTGTTGCACAGTCAGCGTAGAGGGGTTGATGTTGGCTACAGGCTGGACCCCCTCTGCAGCTGCAAAAGACAAAACAGTGAGAATCCCAATTGATGGACCCTGTGATGGAGTGCCGTAACATAGACACTTATGGTACTCTTACTCCGCAGAGTTGATGAAGAAAAAGAAAAGTGGCAGGAAGCCATTGGTGTGGCCTCCGAACATATTGCTGCCTTTAAGAGTTTGGCAGGCTGCAATCCTGAAAGCCGCCAAAGCAAAAGAAAGGCTTCTTTTCATTAGAACTGGAGCAGCAATATGCAGGCCAGCTGAAAACCTCTGGGACTGTTGAAACTGTGAAACTCTGACCTTTGAGACATCAACAGTCCTGAGAGGCTCCATCAGACTGATGGGAAGGAGCAACAAATAGGAAAAAATAAAAAAGGTTTTGATTCTGAGTAAGTAATTCCCTTCACCAACAAAGTATCTCTCATATCTATTTTTATATTATTGTCTTTAAACTTCATTGTCATCCCTCAATCCACACCTATTTTAGTATTTAGGTTAACTAGTCATCAAACAGCCATAAACCTAAAGAAGTGGAGTATAACCATTTCCAAAAAGAAAAAGTAAAACAAAATATAAAAATCGCAATCAGTCAACAAACTGCACTGCCAATTAAAACAAGACAATGAATGAATCCCCTTTGTGTTTCTAGACAAAATTTTAAAAAAAGTATAAAATTCAAAATAACAGAGCCTGTGAAAAGTAGCAAAAACAAAACAAAAGCAAAAAAAAAAACAAGATTTGTCATGTTATTCTAGCTATTTAAGTAAGGTCTCCATATACAGCCCTACACTCAACACCTTAACTGGTGTTGAGAATAGTAATACTCATTCTTCCCCCTGAAAAACAATTTCAGGGGGAAAACACTCAAGAAAATGAATATGCTCCTTTTCCTGTTTTGATTAAATTGATATTAAATACAAAGTGTGGCATTATTTGATTTCCATCTGTAAACCTGACAATCACAAATGGGCTGCTTGGCACATCTAGCTATGCAAAGAGGTTGTAATGGGATGTATTAAGCACAGTATGATGTTTGAAGCCCAGATGAAACGGGTTTCCCAGCTCAGCATGTTTCCTGACAGGATGAAGAAAAGAGAAAAGAGGAAAAAGAAGGGACACCTCCGAAGTCTGAATGTGGAGACACTGCTGCTTTTTTAATAGTGATTACATTTGTTGTGGACCCTTGGAACAAACTTGGAAAAACTTGGAATGTCATCCATCCATCCATTTTCTGAGCCGCTTCTCCTCACTAGGGTCGCGGGCGTGCTGGACACTATGCCAGCTGTCATCGGGCAGGAGGCGGGGTACACCCTGAACTGGTTGACAGCCAATCGCAGGGCACACATAAACAAACAACCATCCGCACTCACATTCACACCTACGGGCAATTTAGAGTTTTCAGTGAACCTACCAAGCATTTTTTTTTGGGAGGTGGGAGGAAATCGGAGTGCCTGGAGAAAACCCACGCAGGCACGGGGAGAACATGCAAACTCCACACAGGCGGGGCCGAGGTTTGAACCCCGGTCCTCAGAACTGTGAGGCAGACGCTCTAACCAGTCGATCACCGTGCCGCAACTTGGAATGTAAAAAAGAAAAAAGGAAAAAAAAAGAAAAAAATTGAAAACTCATGAACACTAAGAAAAGGAATTGCAAAAATGGTTCTCATCAAAGTATACTATAGGTATTCATCTGATATGTTTTGGTTTTAACAGCATCAAAAGTGTGTCGTTTTGTTACATGATAACTACTGTATAATAAAATCTTTTTTTTTTAAAAACAGCTGAAATTTTATCTACTGCAAGAAGAGTACTTTTACAGTATTTAAAAATGTTATGCTAGCAAAGGTTCCCAACTTTGCAATGTTTCCATTAACTAATGGGAAAATGTATTTGAATCAAAAGGCAAACAGCCTCCGAGAATGGATTGTTTGTTCTGAGGGTCCACTGTAGTCGATTACTTTTCCATCTTATTTATCAAAACTTAAATTTTCTACACTTCATGTTCAATGTGTTGCTGCTATGTTTGCATTACTTTCAGATGTTTTCAAAGGCTTACCATTACAGCCACACTCAGTTATTGAAAGTGCTCCCAACATTCATGAGGAGCTGAATGAGTAATTCTCCCAGCAGTGAAAGATAAACCAAAAGGAGGGGGCTAGTAATGCTCATGTACAATCTAGACTTCAGTCTTGTGGACTGAAAGAAAGAGCTCAGTTGATTGTACATGAGCCCTACCAGGCCAAAACTACATCCTCTGGAGGATGAGTGCATGCAGATGCAGAAGCAGAGAGATGCAAGAAGCAAGTGTTCTTCTGGAGAGCGAAAACCATGCCCATGCTGACTTACGCTTTCTGTGTCCTTCAAACATTTCATAGGCTGTGTAAAACATCTTTGTCTGTGAGGCCTCTAGAGATGGGGGAGGGAGAGGGAGGGGGAGGACAGGTAAACTGATAGGTCAGTTCTTTGGGTCGTTAACCTCCCGTCTCTCCTTGAGACATTCTCCAATGTGAGGCCACTACGGTATCGAACATAAATGTAAAAATGATACAAAAAATGAATTAGGGGTGGGACTCGATAAAAAAAAAAATCTAATTAATTAGAGGCTTTGTAATTAATTAATCTCAATCACATTTCAATTGCATCACAATATTTGTCCCCCCCAAAAAATCAACAGGGTTTAATTTAAATTTACTTTAGTGGATGACTGAATTAAATAATTGACACTGACAGGAATATTAACTCTGGAAAAATACATTTAATTGCATTTCAATACAGTACCGTAGCAAAACTAACACAAAATATCCCTGGGAAAAATTAAAAAGATCTAAATTTACAGTGCCATTTTAGGGCAGTTTTTTTTAAAACACTATTGCCGTATGAAAACCTCTTTTTGCACAAAATGCACAAAACTACGCTTATCAAAGCTTCCATTGCATTTTTATTTTTTAAATGAAATTTGCCTCCTATCAGTACTAGCAATTCTGTTTCATCCAACTCCTCCATTTTGACAGTGTAATTGGTCTACCGGGAAATTGTGCACTGACAAAGGTTCTGCGCTGTTTGGAAAACAAAATGCGTTTAAGATGCATTAATTGTTTTAAAACTAATTATTTGTTTGTAACTAATTAATTGCAATTAATGCATTAATGCAAGTCCCACCCCTTAACTGAATTACGCTGGCATTATCCTGACAGGATGCGGCACAGTGGCCGACTGGTTAGCCCATGCCTGCTTGGGTTTTCTCCGGGCACTCCGGTTTCCTCTCACATTCCGAAAACATGATAGGTTAAATGAAGACTCTAAATTGCCCGTAGGTGTGAATTTGAGTGCAAATGGTGGTTTGTCTATGTGTGCCCTGCGACTGGCTGGCGACCAGTTCACGGTGTACCCTGCCTCTCGCCCGGACTCAGCTGGGATCGGCACCAGCACGCCCACGACCCTAGTGAGGACAAGATATCTTGACAGGTAGATTTTTGGATGTACTGCTATCCTGTAAAAATAGGAAAGGTGCCCTGAAAAGAAAGCAACAGAAGTCCTACTTACATGGAAGTGCATGGTTGTGGATGACCATTATGTACTGTATTCTCCAGTGGTTTATGCTACTGTATGTGCATATAAGTTGTTCAACGAAACGATCAGATTCCAGTAATAAGTCGAGCAAATTAAACTGATAACTATTGTTGGAATGACATTGAATTTATGCAAAAAAAGATAACTATAAAGATTGAAGAAAGGGATGTGGTTTAAGATTTCAAGTATACAGGTGGCTACAAACGTATACAACTGCATTGATCTGTGCTGTAAATTATCCATACATAAAATATGTGCACTAACTATTGGTTATATTATTAGTTAATATTATTAGCACAAACACGAACATATACAATACATGATAAATCAAACTCTTTAACGGAGATAAATATGAAAAAAGGCATCTTATCCTCATTGACTTTGGATGTCTTAATTCATATTTGCATGCAATTAAATTTCAGACTAACCTCATCTAAACTTTATTGAGAATTAAAGTCAACTGTGTGTTAATGCGAGTTGGATCATGCTCATCTCGCAGCAAAGTGGCCAGTGGGTAAAATTGTAAAATAAAATACAACAACACATGGATTAACAAACATTTCTCACAATGCTTCAAGACAAAAAAATACACTCATAGAGCATGACAATGAGATGGAAACGCAGGTCCGTAGCATGGCCACACATGCAGGTTAGTAGCAACAAGCCATTTCAGATACATCAAATGAAAAATTGTGTCACATGACAACTGTTAAAAACATACAGCTTGTGGTCATTTTATATTTATGCTTAAAATAACGTGAGCTCTGTTCTTACTCAATCGTTGCTTGAATCCATATTCTATTTTCCACCAAATACAAATTTGAACACAAACAATGTAGCATGTGGACGTTACATGAGAGATCTTTTAAAAATAATATTGAAAACATGTTTATACAAGCACCTTTGGGTATATTTTCAAATTGTGTGACATAGACAAAGCACCCTGCAGCATGGACAAACTTTATGGGCTAAAATTAAGCATAACATTGATTTTGTTTGCAAAACAATCTCTCTTAAAACTCTACACACGGTGTGCAGTTACATTTGCCACATAGAAACATTTCACAACAACAATTCAGTCAAAGATGTATCAACAACATTCAAGATTATAAAATACTATCATAGTTGTTTTATTTGTTCTCCTGCATCTGAAGTCAGATGTGAAATACCTGATCAGTGTGCCCATAAATGTGACTTCTGTCGTCACTCAGGAAACAAAAGCTGGTCCAGGAGCATATTAAAAAGTCAAACAAAAATGTTGCCAACTGCATGGCGGACAGCACCATTTGGGTCACGAGCATCCGTGACCTGGATTATTTGAGATGTCACAGCAAATTCATGAAGGCATACTCGGCATCTTTCAATTGGTCCTTAAAGAAGTCCTCTTCGATTGTCTGAGTCACTAAACACCTGTTGGGCCACCGCATTCTTCCTCACCACTCCACTAAACAGCTCGGGCAGGTAGGACACCACGGAGCCCAAAGTTAAAGGAGACAACACCATGCTAGTAGAATCTCTAGCCGTAGGAATCAGCAACTAGTCATCAATAAAAGCAAATGAACCACCACCGATTTATTCAACCCACATGGAAAAGAAGCAGAAAGTTGGATAAGTACTGTAAAAGAGCGCTCAGTCAAGGGTGAGTGCCCATTAGTTATGCTGTATGTCAAATTACAACCCCAATTCCAATGAAGTTGGGACGTTGTGTTAAACAGAAATGTGCATATTTAATGTTCAAACTGATAAACTTTTTTGTTTTTAGCAAATAATCATTAACTTGGAATTTTATGGCTGCAACACGTTCCAAAAAAGCTGGGACAGGGTCATGTTTACCACTGTGTTACATCACCTTTTCTTTTAATTCAATAAACGTTTGGGAAATGAGGACACTAATTGTTGAAGATTTGTAGGTGGAATTCTTTCTCTTTCTTGCTTGATGTACAGCTTCAGCTGTTCAATAGTCCGGGGTCTCCGTTGCCGTATTTTACGCTTCGTAATGCGCCACACATTTTCAATGGGAGACAGTTCTGGCACGCAGGCAGTCCAGTTTAGTACCCGCTCTCTTTTACTACGAAGCCACGCTGTTGTAACACGTGCAGAATGTGGTTTGGCATTGTCTTGCTGAAATAAGCAGGGGCGTCCATGAAAAAGATGTTGCTTGGATGGCAGCATATGTTTCTCCAAAACCTGTATGTACTGTTCAGCATTAACGGTGCCTTTACAGATGTGTAAGGTACCCATGCCATTGGCACTAACACAGCCCCATACCATCACAGATGCTGGTGTTTGAACTTTGCGTCCATAACAGCCTGGATGGTTCTTTTCCTCTTTGGCTCCGTGAACACGACGTCCACAATTTCCAAAAACAATTTGAAATGTGGACTCGTCGGACCACAGAACACTTTTCCACTTTGCATCAGTCCATCTTAGATGAGCTTGGGCCCAGAGAAGCTGGTGGCGTTTCTGGGTGTTGTGATAAATGGCTTTTGCTTAGCATAGTAGAGTGTCAAGTTGCACTTACAGATGTAGCGCTGAACTGTATTTACTGACATTGGTTTTCTGAAGTGTTCCTGAGCCCAAATGGTGATATCCTTTACACATTGATGTCGGTTTTTGATGCAGTGCCGCCTGAGGGATCGAAGGTCACGGGCATTCAATGTTGCTTTTTGGCCTTGCCGCTTATATGCAGTGATTTCTCCAGATTCTCTGTACTTTTTAACGATATTATGGACCGTAGATGATGAAATCCCTAAATTCCTTGCAATTGTAGGTTGAGGAACATTGTCCTTAAACTGTCCGACTATTTTCTCACAAACTTGTTCACAAAGAGGTGAACCTCGCCCCATCGTTACTTGTGAATGACTAAGCAATTCAGGGAAGCTCCTTTTATTCCCAATTCGCCTGTTCACCTGTGGGATGTTCCAAACAGGGGTTTGATGAGCATTCCTCAAATTTCTCAGTCTTTTTTGCCACCTGTCCCAGCTTTTTTCGAACGTGTTGCAGCCATAAAATTCAAAGTTAATGATTATTTGCTAAAAACAATAACGTTTATCAGTTTGAACATTAAATATCTTGTCGTTGTAGTGTATTCGATTAAATATAGGTTGAACATGATTTGCAAGTCAATGTATTCTGTTTTTATTTATGTTTAACACAACGTCCCAACTTCATTGCAATTGGGGTTGTATATTATAATTGATCCCATAATATATATGTCTAGTCCAGAGTTTTCATTTTAAAAATCCACAAGCTGTACCTCTGCAGATAAAGCAGGAAGTTGCTAGGTCGCACCAGCAAGAATGAGTATAACGTACTTATGAGGAAAGTGTTTAACGTTGAGAGCAGAAGGCAAAACTATTGGGAGTTAGGGCTTCAAGCTTATGATGTTGTTAGGCAGTAGCCAGCCATGTGTTCACAGAGCACAAAAAGCAGAGAAGCATGCGCCATTTCAAGCTAAAGCAGGAAGAAGGTGTGGGGGAGTCAGAGCTGGTTGGGTGGTAGAGGATGCTAACGGTGCCAAGGATCACAAACCTGGCACATAGAGGACAGCATTGCCCTCGTCCATAGCGAACATGTTGGAGCCTGTGCAGACGTACACGCCAGCGTCCTCTGGCTGGACTTTCTGAATGGTCAGGATTCCGTTGAAGTCCATCGCCCGGTTGGGAAGCTTCCCGTTACCCAGCCGGGTCCAGACGAGGGTGTAGGCTGGTGACTGCAAATAACACAAAAATTAAAGGCACGTGCAACGACAAAAGAATGTTTGTCTTGCTTAACTTAAACAGCTCTTTAATTGATGTTGTTATAGCCAATAACAAACTAGCAGAAGTTAGTGGCTTTCAAAGCTGGATTTACACTTTGGGTCAAGTGACCCAATTCTGATTTTGGAGGATAAATATTAGGGCTAGGAATGAATTGGTGCTGATTCGTTTTCACTCGTGATCGTGCAAAACAACAACAACATCGAGTCAGAACTTTCAGATTTGAATTCAAACAAATCAAAGAATAACATACTACGACAAGAGCTGCAATCCTGCCATGCCGTATTTACTTCCTTTGTTTCGACAGATGCCACCATTTTGATTTACTGCGCATGCACATATGCACTGTTGTACAGTGTTGTATGGGAGAAAGTTGTGCAAGATTAATTGATCACATTATGGCAGACATTTGATAGCAGCTAACAGCTCGCTAGCGGCTAATGTTCTCAGTCAGCGTGGATTTACACATTTTACGGCACAGAGACTGGCGCAAAACAGATCAAGGCCTCGATACGCCTAGGGATCCTGGTTAAAGTAATTCATTTTAAACTAAAAAGAAGTGTTTTGCCAACTTTTTTTAGCGGTTGCCAAAATATGTCAGTGTACCCTCTTTTGAGGTTGTGACAAAATCTGCAACCCCAAAAACCAACCAGAGTTAACCAGAGGCCTATGACTAGTGTTCAAATAATCCAATTGGATTTTTCATTTGTTGGACAATGACGTCTTTATTTCGGAATAATCGAAGAAGTAACAATTCGATTGTAATTCGCTACCCATCCGTTACTATCAATGCGAATAACGAATGAGGATTTACAGTCCGAGCGCTAATAAATACAAATTGACTTGTTAATCCTCTGATCAAAATCAGACACTGAGAAAAATCTGGCAATGTGTCTACAGTATAAGAGGGCTGATCAAATATACCCTGTTGTTGTGAGCTTGATGTCATCAAAATACGCTGAGCAATAACGTACACAGCAATGCAAACTATCACAACACAACTGTGGTAAATCAAAACCTGAAACAATAAAAGCTTGGAGATCCATAGATCATTAAATTGGGAAAACGATGGCTAATGGAGGACAGTGGAGTAATGTAAAGGTCACGTACTTTTTGGATGGAGTGAGTAAGTCAAGACCTAAATCAAATGTAATGTTTAATATAATGTTGACACTTTTCGGTGTGTTGTTATTAAGCTGCATTTTGGGCCACTGGCCTTGCAGTCTGTCTCTGGGTGTTCAGTAAAGTATGGACAGTTATATTGCATATGGGTCACATTATAGTGTCGATTGGGTGAGAAATCATTTATACAATAGATACTTAATCAGAATCGGGTACTGTATGTGCATCTGTGGTGTATACATGTATATGCAGTCCAAAAAGCACCCAACTCATTTAGGGGGCATACTGTATATTTATGTATGTTTCAAATGTGGTCTCAGGAGCCCTTAGCTCTTCGTTTAAAGGGACATATGAGAAGTGATGCCTGCAAATGTAACCTATGACATGGGTAGTATTATTGTGAAATATGCACATGTACATACATATTGTTTTTAAAAAAGCAAGCTTTTAAGCCTGGGTCAAATTTTACACAAAGGTCAGCGAGTGGGTAATTTAACAAATCACTGGTCATTATTACCTTGCTCTTTGCTGTACAGATGAAGTTTACAGTCGACCCCACCCTGACTGTTTGAGCTTTGGGTTCCTCAACTGTCACTTGAATGGCTTTTGTTGGGATACCTGGTTAAAGGAGGAAAATGCTGAGCGAGTAATATGATGATGAACTCTACAAACTTATTAGCAGTGACATAGCAGAGTACTCTGAAAGAATAAATGTCTGTGAAACTTTAGACCGCTGAAGCATTCACCAGCTTGAGTTTAACATTGTAACATAAAGGTACTGAGATACTATAAGTCATGTTCAGTGCATGTAGTGCCACACAGGAAGCATATCATGGCAACAAGACTCATACACACTTGTGACAACAATTTCAGCACGACTCCTGTTGGTGCTCCGCTGGTCCCGGCAGGTGCAGATGTAAACACCAGCATCACTTGGCTGGACATTGGAGAAGTACAGTTCTGCTCCTGCATACAGGTAACAAACACCAATATAGTTTCTGCCCCATATGTTATTGATTCATGGATATCTAAATATCATAGAAGCTCAGGCAATGTGATTGCAGCATCTGTTGTACCTTGTCTGCGTCGGTCAGCACTGTTTGAGATGGGCCGCCCGTCTTCTCTGGACCAGTAGAAGTAGTGTGTATGGGAAACAGACACTTGACACCGCAGGGTGACTGAGCCACCCTGGGTTGTTAGGACCCTCTCTGGATACACCCGCACCACCAATGAAGCTGCAGCTGCAGAGAGGCCAAAACAACCTTAAGAGGAATACTCTGAGAAAATCATAACAAACAGCAGTGTTTGTCACAGCTCCAGCACAATCAAAAATGTCTCACTTTCTGTTCCATTTAAAGAATGTAGAGTTAAATAAAAACATACAGAACCGAGCTAAGTTGGAAAGTGATACATTTCCATGCAGAACAGTTTGTTTTAAATTGTGATAACTAGTATACACAGTAAATGCACATAAATATAACTGTAAATGGAACTCTGACAAACAGAATATTTGTGGTGCCTTACCGTGACGTGCAGAACAAACTAAAACCATCTATCCACCCATCCATTTTCTACCGTCACTGACAAGAGTCCATTAAAAGCTAAGCATTATTATTTATGTCAAGACTTTTTCAGCTCTTAAAATGAATTAGATTCCCAATAGAATATAATGTGCCTGGTGATTGTATCTCTTTTTCATCTTTTCAGTTTTTTGTTTGTCATCTTACCATCATATGGATGGCACTTCTGTCTTTCCTGTGGGTTGCCAACATAACCAGGAGCACATCTGTGGTGAAAAACAATAAAACACCCGTATGTCAACAAATAAGAAAAAGAAATACTGGAAATTTATTATTGGACAGGAGAACACAAATTGTACTTTACACAACTGAAAAAAATCACTGTTTGAATCCCCAAAAGTTGAGTCGAGGACACTGGAGGTTTCTTGGTTGCCTCAGTTCAACTCTTGCGGATTACCGTAAACTTGAACACTGGGAATCTACGCTGTTTGAAGTTAACATGTCAGTAAGAAAAATACTTACCGCTCACAGTATTGGCCTGTGTATCCAGGCTGACAGGCAGTACACTGATAGCCTCCATTTCCCAGGCTCTCGCAGGTAGGAGAGAACCTGTCACAAGCAAGAAATTGAATGGACTGCAAAAACCCGACAAAATGTAATGAACAACAAAGCAGTATCAACACGATTTTAAAAATATATGTGGAAAATGTTCTCCACGAGCTTTTTCACATGCTGCAACTATTCTTTTGAATTGTCTTTTTTTTTATTTATTTTTTTATTCTGCTGCCTGAATGTCTAATTTATAGATTACAGAACAAAAAGCCAATAGGTTTCAGGTCTGGACTCACTTTGTTGTTTTAATAAACTTTTCATAGCAGTCATTTTGACACAACTAAAGCAGATACAGTAAATAGAGTGAAAGTAAAGGGGAGGTAAAATACTGTGATATTATGGAAACTGTTAAGATTTTTTTTCTGGTTGTATTGAAGACATTTATTCAGTTGTTTATTACAAAAATACAACTAATTCGATTGTGGACAGTACTGTATTTATATCATATGTTGATCATTTTTCTGTTCCTGGTTACACTCATTCACCCTGCTCCAAATGTGTGCCAGAATGTGATGTTATGTACCTGAACAACATTGGGATTTCTTAATAAGTTACACAAAGTGTAGGGGTGAGATTGCAATATTTGATTTGGCAGAATGTTTTCTAGCTACAGACCCTCCAGATTTTACAAGAAGGTTGAATTTGCTGTCAATAACAGCATGTGAGCAGTAGAAGACTTAAGCTATAAATAGTGGGGGAATGTGCAGTCTGGGCTTCTGTGCCAGAAACTCACTGGTTCTCCGGGTCAGTATGAGGGCAGGCACAGGGCTGGCAGTCCTCTGGTGTGCCAACAGTGGGGTCACCGAAGAAGCCGGAGGCGCACTGCTCACAGAGCTCACCTTGAGTGTTGTGCAGGCAGTTCTGAAGAGGAAAATATTTTTTCATGTGTCCATCACACCATTCAAGACATGATTTGTTAGTTTTCTGTTTCCTACTGTGCAGATGCCAGTCTCGGGGTGGCAGGAGTCTGAGTGGCCGTTGCACTCACAGAGCTCACAGTGACCTAGGTATAAGCCTCCACCGGTGCGAGTGTATCCGGGTGCACAGTCCTGAAATACATTTAGATGATGAAGCAATATGTTATGCCAATTAAGCCAGCCCCCTCGACCGGTTAACTGAAGTGAGTAATACAAGGAAAATTAACCTGGCAGGAAAGACCCTGGTATCCAGGAGGGCAGCGGCACTGCTCCACCTCCAGGGCCTGCGCCAGGCCGCTGTAGTTGGGCACGGCCACTTCCATGCTGATGTCAGAGATACTGGACGAGCGCATCTCAGTGTTGTAGGAAGCTCGGATCAGGATGTCATCCAGGTCAGCCAGAACCATCAACAAGTGCTCTCGTGTGGCGGGCATGCCATCAGGACGACGCCAGTATTCCTGGAAATTATGATATGAATAATAGGAAATGGATAACAGTCTCCTTTTCACTCTGTTGGAGCCAAAATGATTTCTTAGTAGTGGTAGGAGTAGTGATTTTAATAGATATCAAGATTACCTAAAAACTACAGAACTGTTTTGCACTCAACTTTGAGGAGGGGTGAGAGGACCCGTGGGCCAAGGAATTGAACCTGTTACAATCTGGTGTAGCTATTGGATAAAAGCGTGTAAGGAATACATTTCTAATTCTTGCCATGTGAGACAGGGACAGGCACAAGATCAGCTGAAGCTGTGGTGAAAAAGGCTTGCTGCATCTGGTAATTAGCACCTGATTTGTAATGGCATTCGGATCCCCGAAAGGACTGGAGTGAAGCAGTATCACCCACTATTTAGTATCATTAAATATTATTGGGCCTTTGCTTGACCAAGTACCTTGAAGATTTACTGTGATAAATCAAACGTAATGATTCAGGAAGGTATCAAATACATTTGCTGTGTCACAGTGAGGGCAATGGGAAATTTCCTCCACTCCAGCTCAGCGCAGCTTGATTGTTTTTCTCACCTCGGTGAAGATGACCTCAAATTGTTGAGTCTCTCTGCTGCCATGCTGCCTTCTCTGCCAGCGTTGTCCAGCTACCAGAGTGATGTCATTACCCTATAGTAATAATTGAGAAGGCGTAAGAAAAGCTATATATAAACAAAATGTGTTTACGAGAAATAGGAGGCGCACTCACAATAATTTGCACATCGGCATCTTCAAGTAGAGTTCCTCTCGGACCAGCCACGTAGGAGATTGTGTATTTCAGTTTGCCACCATACGAACCCACCTTAAATATGTTGAAGAGCAATGAACATATTTTAGATACTTTGCTTCAGTCACAAAGTGTTCATAAACGGATGTAAACTCCACTAGAGTCCCAAACAATAAGCCTAGGTAAATCAGAGATGCATTAAATTATTTGCCTGGTTATCAAGGTATTGTCTCTCGATGGGGCTTTAACAATCCTTAAAATGCTTTTCCCCCCCTTTCATATCGATTGGAGCATTCCACTGCAGTCTCTTGAAACAGCCAGACTTACTGTACATGGTGGTGATACAATTACAGGACTAATTAAAAATAAATATGTGTTGGGTTTGACAGGGCAGTATAATGCTTTTTTTTTTTCTTTAGAAAACATATTAAATGTTGGATGTAGTCACTGAAACACTGCTTTTCTGAACCAGGAAAAGTAAGTAATGAAAATAAGTAATGACAAAAATCCCTTTTAATACTATTTGGGGTACCACAAAATTAGGAATAAAAAAGGTAAAACTACTTCCCCCCCCCATATTTCATAGCAAGTGTTTTTTTAATACTCATGATAATATGGCTTATGAAAAGTGAAATGTGAAACCTAAATATCAAACGAATGAGGAAGAACATTGCAGACTATATGACAAAGACCTAGTCAACAAAGGATAATGTAAGAAATGATATTTTCCTACAGTAGATGCATATGGGAAAACCAGAGGACTGGGATAAAGGAAAGGGCATAGGGATTGTGGGATGGGGTCAAAGGGTGCTGGGAAGCATGGCGCTAGGGGAGTTGACCCAAAGTTTTCAGTTACAGTACCTTATCCCCTGTGAACTGTGCAGGGAGCTCCCAGTAGAGCAGATGGTCCTGGTGCAAGCTGAAACCTTTGTAGACCAGAGAGTACTGGGAAGCGAGGGGTGAGGGAGCAAAGGAGAATGAGCCACAGAAATGGAGAGAGGCTAACAAGCAAAGAGGAAGTTTAGGAGGAAAAATGTGGGTGGGGGATACAGTTGAACTCAGTCTCGAAGTACGTGCTCCAGAGCGCTAATAAATCACTCATTGTGGTGCCAACAGTCCTACTGTCTGACAACTCACAGTAATGTGAAAATGACAGCTTAAGACATCTGAGGCTGGCTTTACAAAGACAGCAGGACAGACAACATTGAGTCCAAAGCTGTTTACGATTACAGAGTGCTTGATGATAGCACAAGGCCACAGATACAGCAGTTTATCTATTCCTTATTCTATTCTTTTGTAAATCATTAACATGATTTGTTCCCTGAAGTTCTGTACCTTGCTAACGGCTCCAGAAGCACGAGCAGTCATCTTGCTCACTGTGTTCTCGGTCTGGTGATTCACAGCAAAACCACAACCCAAACGAAAAGGAGGAAGGTGATGGGGAAGCTAAGGAACCAATAATATCACTCTCACAATCTCTGACAAAGGGTACCTGCATATGAGACACATGGCCTGGAGAGTACGGTTGGGGTCTGGTTGGTCTAACTGAAGAGGAGATGCCAGACGGACGACGAGGTGGGCTCAGGTTACGCAAAGGCCATCGAGAGGAAGAGGAAAAGGATGAAGAAGAGGAGGATTTTGGAACACGAGAAGAGGTAAAAGATGAGAGTGGAGACTGTTGAAGGGAAAAGTTCGAGAGGAGTGCCCAGACCTCATCATCCAGCTGTCTGACATCACCCTGAGGAGACATAAAGTGGGGATATCCAAAGGATACGTAACCATGCTAACACTAACAGGTCATGGGGTTTAGAGTTATCAGACCATGTATAGAACATGACTGCAAGTAATAGTCATGTTTAATCATGCATTTTAGACAGGGTATGCACTACACACTCAAACAACAGACAGACTCCAGTGATCTCTTCTCAATCAAACACTGTGCCTGAGTAGATTTGAACCGGCTACATTTTGCAAAGTCTTGAGCATTCACGTGCAACAGTTTTTAACTGTGGTAATAACCTAATAACCTAACTGTGGTAATAACCTAACCTTTCAGGCTATGGCGGCACGGTCAGAGTGGGAACAGCACTTATTACGAATGGGACCTGAGCTACTGAGATTGTCTGAGAAGACATGTACTATTAGTACATTTTCCTCTTTCAGTGCACACCCATCAAGCAAGTTTTAAGAAATTTTCCTCATTCCTAATCGGTTTCTAATTAAAATACATGCACACAGCTGCTCATCAACTTACTGTACATCAAGTATTTTTCTCGCCTTTTTGCTAATTTATGTAACAATGGTGTGAGGGGAATTGACAGAGATGAGAGCCAAAGTCCATTGTGATCCTTATCATGTTTTACGCATTCTTTACATAACAATTTGTAATACAGGTTGTACCAAAGAACTCACTAGCTTTTTTTTGGCTTTGCGGGTGTCTTTTATCCTCAGAAGCCAATCGTTTCCAAATGGAGACATCTTTCTGAGCTGCTCCTCTGGCAACTGAGTCATTCTATTGATGTAGATAAAGCGTAGGCTTTGATCACTTTCCTTATCACTGAACTGATAGTATTTGGGAATGCTTTGCCAGTGTTATTCAAGCAAAGTTAAACTCTAAGTAGCTCTTTAATGGTCCATTCATTTACTTGGCTTTCATTTCCTATGCAGTATGCAATGAAAGCCTTCAAAATTAGAGGTCAACTCGAAACACTGTTGTAAAAATATCATGCAGCGGCACATACATTCATATGGGATCAAGAAAAAAAACTATAGCCATACAAAGCACAACATAATTTCTAAAAGTATAGCTGCTTAAAATGCATTTGAACAAACTCTAGTTTGATACATGCCATACTGTTGTTTTTCTAAAAACAGCAGAACATCCGAACCAACAACCAAAAGACACACCAAAGCCACTGGCGAACACTTCCATACCTGTTCTGCTCGTTTCATACGAGTAAAAGACGAATCTGTCTACATGTGGTACAAGGAAAACATTAGAGAACTTAATTCATACAAAAGTAATCAATTCAAGTGATTTGATTAGAGCTGTATGTCGAAAAGATAGACAGATAAACGAGAGACTGGTTGTGATTTGAAGGAATAAAAGTCAAGCAAGCGAATGAGAGGGCTACAGATTCCGGGTGCACCGCTAGGTTCACTGCTCACATGCTCTTTTGGTACTGACCTTGTCTCCCTGGAAGACCCCAGGAAGCTGCCAGTAGTGGGGCTCCTGCCCAAGGTAGTCAAAGTTGCTGTAAGATAGTTGAGTTCCCTCCGTGGAAACCTCAACTGTAAAACCAGTGGAGATTCGGTTTGTCCGTTGACGGTTCACCAGCGCGAATCCCTGGAAGTTCCCTGGGGAAAATGTTGATGATACCTACAGGAATGCATTCAGAAACATAATGGAGTTTATGAGGAATATAAATCTTGGAAATGGGAAAACAAATTGGACACAATGACCAAAAGCCAAGTGAAGCTAGGCTTTAATTGGACTTTCAGTATGTGAAGTTATTTAGTCTTATAAAGCCAAACGGTCTTATACAAACATTTAGAAAATTGGTGCTACATGGCCAAAACAGAGACGAGTTTCTGTTGTGAAGGTGGAAACCAACAAAACCACAGGGTTTATTGCCT
Organism: Phycodurus eques; assembly: GCF_024500275.1. Classification (NCBI taxonomy): domain Eukaryota; kingdom Metazoa; phylum Chordata; class Actinopteri; order Syngnathiformes; family Syngnathidae; genus Phycodurus; species Phycodurus eques. The sequence continues at coordinate 32,443,363 of NC_084525.1, forward strand.
TTGCGTGGCCTCTCCAATGAGGCAACTTGCACTTTCCATAGACGTACTTTTTGCCCTGGCTACTTCTGTGAAAAATGGTTTACAGGCCATTTTGATTCTGGTGTGGTGGCTTGATCCTGCCATTACATTAGGCTAACCTGTGCATCATTTCTCTTGGAAGAAAATTATATTTGATTGACAGTTAAGTTTTGCTATTTTGTAACCACTTTGTCATGCGTCAACACTGAAGGGGGAACCTTGTCTTAGCCCTTTTCAAGGCTTCATTGCATACCAGGTCTCTGTAGTAGTTAGAACTGGAGCACTGCTGGGTGACACCCATACAGAAACAGGACAGGCAGCCATCTTTGTTTTGCTGGCTAAGATGGAAAGTGCCAGGCTTGCATGTGGAGCAGGATGGATCTTCAACGTTCATCTATAAAATAATGGGATTATAATTCATTGTGATGCATAGGGTAATTTAAGGCCAGTCCATGCTACATAAGAAGAAGACAGTAGCCCAGAAAATGACAAAAACAAGTCATTATGATTACTTTGCAGCGACAAGATCCGCCATTGCAGCCTTCACTTCCTCTTGGATCGCAGTTGTAGCAGTTACCTATAAGCGCACATCAGAGGAGATTGTTGAAGGGAGAGTCCTTTGTCCAGATTTGGGTGAGATAATAATATTCTGTATCAAAGCACTGCATATACCATTGACTTCGTTGTTGCCAGAAATACACTTCTGTCCAAACAACGGGTTGCCTGTGTATCCTTGTGCACATCTGATATGGATTGGAAAACAAAAAGGTCAGTGAATGCTAAGAAGACTGTGTAAACTGGGACATCCAATTTTACAACAAGAAAATCACTAAATGATGAAAAATCCCTTATAGTGCATCATTCAGTAATGTTAACTGTATTACAGTAAGCATGGCTCCTATTTATTAAACAAAACTAACCAATTCTATTTGGCACAAAAAAGCTTTACCAAAAAGCTTTTTTGATTGTTTGCCTCAGAAATGCATAAAGCATAGCCCAAGACACAATTTCCATTCACCGTATCCCTGAAGGTAATTCTCTGATATACAGTATAACATACACTTGACACACAGAGGAATAGAAATTACAGAAACATTGGGTAGGTAATATAGTTGGTTGCAGGAAAAGAGGCTAAGAAGAGACTTGGTGCTAAAAGTGTGACAGTCGGTAAGAATGTGCCATTGACCCCAGCCAGTTGCAAAGCACTACCACCAGAGAATAGGCAGAATTAAGTAAAGACTGTGCAGGCTGCCTTGAGGATAATCAGTCTTACCTCACCTGTCCTATGGCAGCTTCGAAGGTCAACAGTCAACAAACTGCTTCCATGCTGGCAAACTAGTCTAACTTCTGAGACATGCTGCATGTCAATGTTCAGCATCAGCAGATCTAAATATTGGCCAGTTATTTGGGGCACACACGTTTGTGCATCTCAACAGTCAGATTATTGTCATAATAAGAATTTACCAATTGTCAATATTGATGTATATGTATCTAAATATTGTTCCATTGTAGGAAGTCTCCTCTTCACATATCTTGTAATTTTCGGTGAACTGAAACTACTCTATCTTCTTTTATAAGCAACCCAACAGTCCAACAGAAGAAATTCAGATTTCAATGAAATCAGAAGGAACCGGGGCGGGTAGTGTGTATTGGCTGGAATGTGTGTGTGTGGGGGGTCCCTGGGTCGGTGCGGAGCTGGGTGGGGCGGCCCTCTCCATCTGGGTTTGTCCTGCCTGATTGGCCTGACCTGCAGGAGCCGTGCCTCTTAATCACTCACCTAGCACACACTCACACCACTCAGTGTATATTTTTCTCACTAGTCACATCTGGACACACATACATATTCAGGGGTTCCTGGGGGGCTGGTATGGGGTCGGGAGCGTGCGGGTGTTGGACCGGGTTTCAGCATGTTAGTGCTGTTTCCCGGTCCGGCCTCCCTGCCTGCCCCCCTTTTAATACATCACACACACTCATCCCCATGTGTTTTGTATTGCACCACATACACCCATCTCTGGGGGACAGAGGGTCTGGGATGTGGGGGGGGGGGGGTTTGGCTGTTAGGCAGCAGTGCCTGGGATCCCTGCCTGGGTCCCTCGGTGTGGGACGTGCCCCATCCTGCCGGGCTGCTCTTGGGTGGACTCCTGGGCCGATCCCGCCTCTCGATTGATTGGGTGTGGTCCTCACCCATCGAGGTGCAGGCACAGCAATTTCAGGACACTTCTGTCAGTCATTGTCCATCCGAAACGGTGTCAATTCACTTGCAGGCACACACGCCGGGGACTTTTTCGATGGGTGGGGGGGCCACTCATTGCAACAAATAACTATATACAAATATGCGACTTGCTTGAGTATTACCTCACTCACACTCTCGTCCTAAAGACTTTTATAAGTCACATAGTCACTTCAGTTGTACAACTGGGTTCGCGACCATTGTCCTGCATGCTTCTTCTCCTGTCCTTGTCCTGTCCTTCCCTCTTAGGGTGTAGCACTACTGCCCCATACAACACCCATATCTAATGTTTATCAATATCTAATGTTTATCCATCCATCCATTTTCTGAGCCGCTTCTCCTCACTAGGGTCGCGGGCGTGCTGGAGTCTATCCCAGCTGTCATCGGGCAGGAGGCGGGGTACACCCCGAACTGGTTGCCAGCCAATTGCAGGGCACATACAAACAAACAAACATTCGCACTCACATTCACACCTACGGGCAATTTAGAGTCTCCAATTCATGCATGTTTTTGGGATGTGGGAGGAAACCGGAGTGCCCGGAGAAAACCCACGCAGGCACGGGGAGAAAATGCAAACTCCACACAGGCGGGGCCGGGGATTCAACCCTGGTCCTCAGAACTGTGAGGCTGACGCTCTAACCAGTCGTCCACCGTGCCGCCTTATCTAATGTTTAATTGTTCTAAATATATAATGATTTACTTTTCTCATCTTGTTTACAATTGGTGCTTTGTCTTTTGTCTTCTTTTCTCACTCCCCTCTAGAAACCTTGTTCTGTTCGACTGATCGACTCTGATTCTCAATAAATATCCATTATAATACAAAGAAACCACAGCGGCATCTTAAAAACTCCACTGTGACACAGTAAAACTGTTCCGGCATAAAAGGGACACAGATCCTCCATTCTGTAGCCGAACAGGAAAACAAAAAGAAAGAAAGAAATCAGAATCTACACACCTGCTGTACTTCTGGAAGACTCAAGCTAAAATATATCAAATTACAGTACTGTCATCAGCTGTCAAGAAATAAATAAAAAATGTGCTCTGTTTAAAAGAATTTACAGTATCTGGGGACTAAATGTATTTAATTCACTTCTGCGGCAATTAAACAGATATTTATTGCCTCTTCAAATAACACTTTCTGTTATATTCTTTTCTTTATTTACCATGACAAAGAAAAATATATTTCTCCATTTTGTACCATTATTCTAAGAGTTAAAACTCAACCTCAATATTCATCGGCTCCGTCCACAAAAATAATTATCACTGTGGCCATGATTAACAACACATTTGTAAATATAGGGACCACACTTGATAGATGTGGCCTTTAAAAAAACAAAAACAAAAATTAAGAAAGAGATGGGCTACAGGTGCAAAGTTTGAGGTAGTCCCGTCATCAAAAAACTGAAACATATACAGGACAGTATTAATGCTAAACAACTGTATCTTCTTCATAGGCAGATAACTACCTTAAAAGACGTAGGATCATATTGGTATATTTTCAGAAAATTTGAAAAAAAATCAGAAGCAAAAAGTGTTCCATAATAAAGCCCTTCATCAGGTTCCATACAAAAATATAAATATAAATAAAAAGATGTCGAGAAAAAAAAAAAATATCAGTCATGGCACATTCCACCCTACTCATCAGGGATAATCCGTACAGGGATGGCCAGCCTTCCCAGAACAACATGAAGCGTGCCATCTTGATGATTTTTATGCCCTCCTTTCAATAGCCTCAGTAGATCCAAAATCCCAGATCTAGTATTCGTCTTGTCTTTTTGCTGTTTTTTCTTCCCAACTTTAACCCTGGGTTTTGCTTTAGATGATGGCTTTTTCACTGACTTTACAACAGTTGTTGCTTTTGTTTGTGAATCATTCAATGTGGATTTGTTTGGTGTGTTTGACTTCTTTGAGGTTCTTGCCTTTGTTCTATGGGGGGCCAGTGATCCTTTTTTCGCTGCGTTTAAATTCTTTGCATTAGTTGCCATGGATCTAGCAGGAGTCACCATTGCTTTTGTTGGTGTATTCAGTTTCTTATCATTTTCTTTAGCTAAAAGAGAGGGCAATGTTGTTTTTGTTGTGTTAAGCATGATGTTTGCTGTCACAATCTTTCCAGAATTTGTGCGTTTAACAGTGTTCTTTCTTCCCCTTTGGACATTCTTGTCAAGTGGTTCATCAGATCTAAGTAATTTATCATGTCCACTGTTATTCGGGGTTCTTGCAGGGGTTTCTCTGTGAGATGGTGGTTCCAGTTGAAATTTAGTGACAGCTACCTCATATTCCTTATCTTCAACTTGCTTTAGTTGTGTTTGGTTTGACTGTGAAACATGTTTAGGTGTCTCATTAGGCGTCTTGTTCACTTGTCTCTTTGCCTCTGGCTTTGCTGTAGCTATGGATTTAGTTTTAGATTGAGAGGCACTTTTGACATTTCCCTTTAGCTTTGGTTTAGAATTCAAGACTTTATGTTTGGATGGAAGAGTGACAAGCTTTGTGGTGTTTTGAAGTGATTCTGCAGAGGCTGTCAATTTATTTTTTCTCTCTTTCAGAGATGCAGTGGTGGGTTTACTATCGAGGAGACTTGGGGTAGGTATGCTTTTGAGTACTGTAGCTCGTTGGTTAAGAGGTCTCTTTGTTGGTATGCTTTTGCCTGGAGGCTGTGGTGTTGAGTACATCGGCGGAACAAGTACTGGGCTAAGTGAAGGCAGGGGCATCCTTTCCTGTATCGAACGGGAAGTGTGTCTTGCACGTTTCATCTTGTTCATCTCCTGAGCCAGGGCTGTGAAGCCATCAATCAGGATCTCCAGCCTTCCCTCGAGTCTGCTCAAACGAGCTTCCATGTCAATGTTGCTCTTCTCGAGCTCATTGACCCTCTTGGTCTTTTCCGCAGCTGACTCAACAGCAATAAGCTCCTTCAGATGGGAGCTGAGATTACTCTGTTGATCCTCCATTCTACGGATGCTTTCCCTCATATCAAGGGTGTTGCTCTCAAGCATGCTGAGACGCTGATTAAAGGTGTTCAGATGAATCCTGAGCAAGTGCTGAAAACTGGAGTGTCTACTTGCTGGGTCTGGCGTGAAGCGTGGTGGGAGTCTGGTCAATAACCTATTGGGAGCAACTGAAACAATGTCCGGCCCAATTTTTGAAGCAGAAAGAGTCGTACGATGGTGAGAAGGAGTAGACAGTATTTTTCTGGTCGAGAGGACAGTTTGTGCAGTGGTAACAGGCCACTGATAGTCAACATCATCACTATCTCCACTTCCAAAAGGTGTTATCACTTTATCCACGCTGAAATTTAATACTGCTTCAGCACCACATCCCAAAGGTAGGTAGCCATCTAGCAGCTTCTCTTGGAAAGGGTCCCCACAACTGTCTGCAGATGGCATCTCTTCTCTTAATATCAAAACAGCACAATAAGGATTGGTGCTCATATAGAAGTTCAAATATTCAATGATTTTCATTATCCACCCAAGTCTTCTGGTCATCTTTGCTATCAGAGCAGCAAAGATTTTTTTCAGCCCTCATAAATGCCTCATCTACATTTATGCTAGAGACCCAGAAAATGCATGGGGCTTGTGCAGAGATGGAAATCATAAGAGTCAACACAGCCTTTAGATCTATGTAACCAGCAAAGCACAAAAGCTGAAGCAGAAAAAGTAAAAAGTCCACAAACCAAACTAAAGGTTTCCTGAAGAAATTCAAAACAATGGTTTGTACTTGTTTGTACTCCTGATCAGCACCACGAAGGTACAGTATAATAAAAGTCTAAAGGCTTCTTTATACTCGCACAGGCGGTGACTGCGCTGACGTCACTGCGGCTATCCCACGCGCAGTTTGACATTATACTCGAGCGCAACCCACGCACGCTGTTTTGAAAATGTGCTGCAGTTCTCCTCCAAGTCGGGGGTGTCGCTACAGCTGGTGTTGGCTAGGACACCACAGGGTGGATTTTCCTCTGCATTTTTTGGCCTTTTCCGGTTGCCGTTTTTACTTTCCTTTCCGGAACAAGGAACGAAGCAACAACAATGGCGACCGAGGAACAGTGTCTGCTAGAACAAATGGACCTAGATGACCAGATGATACGTTTAATTACACTGCAAAATCGATCAAGAAGGTGTCGGTGTTACGTGGAACCAAGGGGAAAGCTGAGTACGTCATCACAGCATGTGACTAAAACGGACCAATCACGAGAGATGATGTCTGCGGCATTTTGCGCGCAGCAACAATTTGTGCTGTGTGTCAAGTGACGCAGAGGGGCCACGTGGACCTATGCGTCGTGATGCAATGCGGGCGCTGTCGGCTGCACGAGCGCGGGAGTATAAAGAGGCCTTAACCCAAAGTGAAAACTACATTTTCCTTAAATTCTCGATATCCAGCAACCCAGAATAGAGCAGTGTTTCCCAACCTTTAGTAAACAGAGGCTCCCATTTTACATTAGGATTATCTCTGAGTATGAATAATGATCTCAGCTCAATTAACTTTTTAAAAAATTACTTGCTCCGTGTGAAATCTGGGCCTGATTTAATTGGACACAAAGCTGATACACCTTCTTTTGTGGGAATTGCAACAGGTGAATACACTGGTTAATTGTATCTTCTGGCATCTAATGGAAGAGTGTTTAATAGTTCTGCCAGTCACTCTCATTGGAAGAGATATATGTAATTACTAAATAATAATTTTCAGACAAATTAGGTGGAATTGGATAATTTACTGAGGCACCCCCGACGAGCTCTCATGGCAAACTAGTGTGCCACGGGACCCTGGTTGGGAATCACTGGGACAAAGAATATATATTCAAAGATAATTGATTCCTGCACTGCAAATGCTCAAAGACTGGTGTAAAAAACAAAAAAAAACAAACAAAAAAAAAAAACATGACACCAACCACCAACTCACCATGTTGGTGAGTAAATCACCAACATGTGTACATCTGTTTCCTACAACTAGACCCAATGAATGCTACTGCCAGCCCTGGTTAACTTTGCTGCCGGCCCACCCAGTAACCCTAAACCCAGAGCAGTGTCCAAATGACCCTTAGAAGAAGATGTAGGGAGAAAGTACAGGAGATTGAGGCAGGACGGGGTGTACCTCTCACAGCGTCGGCCAGTGTATCCAGGGGGACAACCACATGTTGGCTGACCATCAGAGTCCAAATAACAGGTTGAGGAGAATCTGTTTAAACAGTATTTGAAGTAAGCCTTCTGTTCCACTTGTCAAAAAGCGTACCTGGTTAAACACTAAAAAGAGTGTATGAAAGTGTAAAAAAATGATCCTCTTTGATTCTTGTTCTGACATGAGAAATAAGACCAAAACGCAGAACATGTACCTACCAATCCAACTTTCGCCATTCTGGGTCAAATAGCCTTCAAAATCTAAAGGCTTCTTGCTTTGACTCTACTAAAGTTTGGGTATCATTGTTTCTACAATTGTAGTACCTAAATTGGCCCTTAAACTACGGTAAAATTGACTTTAGACATTAACTCACTGGTTGTTTGACGCTGTTCCAGGACATGGGCAAGGCTGGCATGCCTGGGCAGCTCCTGCTCCTGGGTTTCCATAGTAACCAGGCTGACAGCGTTCACACCTTGGTCCATCAGTGTTGTGTAGACATTGCTGTCAAGACAGACGCACAAAAAAAAGAGGTGAGATTCACTAAAATGTTGATACAGTGTGCACATAACTTGTTTTCACATGTTGGGTTCTGCCATGAAACCATTATTGCATTCCAGCGCAGAGATGAAAGCAAGGTCAGCAGTGAAAAATAATTAGGAGGGGAATAATAAGACAAAACCTACAAGACACCTGCCGGTCTCCGGGTCACAGCTGATGGCATAGCCATTGCAATCACACCTCTCACAAGTGCCCAGGTAAAGACCAGAGCTGGTCCGAGTGTAACCTTCTTCACACTCCTGCAACACCAAGAAATAACACCCCAAGTAACAAAAAAATAAATAAAAAACGATAAGAAAGGGGAATCTTTGTTTTGTGTGAGGAGCCATTTACGGAACTCTCAACAACTGAAATCGGAAAAATTAAGTGATGAATTCAGCAAACCGGCACGACTGGTTGAAATGAACCTTGTGTACCTGACAAGAAGGTCCGCTGTATCCCTGAGGGCATGCACATTCTTCTACCTCAAGGGCACGCTCATTTCCAGTTGAGTGCGGCACAGCGATATCCATTTTGATGTCTGATATACTGAATAAGGCAATTTGCCTTTAGTTGCGGCTATCTTTGAATTTATTGTACATGAATTTGCTCAATTAGAAATGTCTTTCAAATGTACCTGCTCTCTGCCATGTTGTCAGCATAGGTGGCTCTAATGAGCAAGCCGCTAACATCGGCCAGGGCCATAAGGAGGTGTTCCCGTGTGCATGGTTGCCCATCAGCGCGACGCCATGCAGACTGTCAGGATGGAAATGAAAAAGTTAGCCTATTTTGTATTTGTGGGTGCAGATTTAGCGACAAACTCCCATGTTACAGACCTCTCTGAATGTCACAGTGACTGTTTGTGACACACGTGGTAGGGGCTTGATCTGGGAGTAGTGTTCTAGAGAAATGCCATTGCCCTGGAGAACCACATCTGGCTGACCATCAATCACCAGGGAACGCTGAAATGGCTCATAATGTACTGTGTAGCGTAGCTCTCCACCATAGGCTGTCACCTGGTCGCAACAAAATGAAAAGAAAAGCTCATGTAGTGAGTGTAGTATTCTCTGACATAAAGTGTTGTGGACTTGTCCAAATCCAGCATTGTCCTAATTTCCAAGGGCTAATGGTGAAAAGGTAGTCATAAAACATTTGTGTTGGGCTTCATTAGGAATTTAAGGTTCAAAGGATCTTTGCTGTATGGGCAGGCCAAGTCATTTTCACTCAACATGTTGAGGCATGACTGAGTGTGACACAAGGCAGAGAGCTGAATGAAACACCTGACTGATTTCCCCACCCCCTCCCCCAGCATGCTTTCTACTGTACTTTGTTGATTTATCTCACCTTATCTCCTCTGAAGCTCTCAGGCACGACCCAGTAGTAGATATCGTTGGGGATGCTGGAAAAGGAGCGATAGACAACTTCTGAGGGGCCCCTCTGAGAGATACCCTCGCTGATAGTTCTTGTGTTGCCACTGTTGGTGAGTGTAAAAAGCTGCCCGTTCACTCCTCCTCGTACCTTGGAGCACATATTACCTGAGATGTTAACTTGGAATGCTCACAAGTCACCACAAATGCCATTTTTGCACCTCAATTTCACACCTGCAAGATTTGCTCATACAGCACATCTATGTAAAAATATCTACCCCCCCCCCCTTTACTATTCATATCTACTGTACCTGATCTCGACTCCAAGTAGAGCTGGCACACTGTTTGGACACACCCATGCAGAAACAACGCAGACAACCCTCAGGGTTGTTCTCTGACAGGTGGAAGAAGCCTGGCTTGCACTCATCACATTGAGCGCCCACCACGTAGTTCTGCAATAAAAATAATAAATAAAACCAGATACACGTCAACTTGCCTGTTGGCTAATTTCTTTAATAAAATCAGATGTAATAGGGAAAATACGGTTCAGAAACTGAAAAAGAATGACTTATTTCCAGTGTTTCACTCTGCACTTAGCAATCATACAATGTGTACCTTGCAGCTGCATGGCCTGCTGCTTGAGCTGACGCTTCCTCTGTTATCACACTTTGTTTCTGCAGGGGAGGGGGGGGAGCAGTGGAAAGATGAAGACATATGGGGTGGAAAGTTCACCTAGGAATGTTCCAAAAGTGCTGCATACCTGTGCCATGATCATATGCTACTACAAGGGCAAAACCCCCCAACAAACTTCACAAAAAGGCACTCACGGTGAGGAACACATTTTCCATTTGGCAGAAGAGGATTACCCTGGAAACCAGGAGCACATCTGAAACAAAAAACAATAAAATGGAGGTAAAACATAAGTGTTGCTACCGTCTATTGTATAGTAATTTACAAAAAATATTCAATTCTCTCACTTTTCACAGCGTCTTCCTGTGTAGCCGGACTTGCAAGCATCACATGTTGGCTGTTGGTCAGAGTCAAAGAAGCAGGTGTCAGAGAACCTGCAGTCGCAAACAAAGAGCCATAGGTGAACATTTACAGTGGTGGGTTAATAAGTAGTATGTGGAATGAATGAACCATTGTTCAACTATCTGAATTGGCAGTTTTTGAAAAAAACTAAATATACATTCAGAAGCCCTTACCGGCGAGAGGTTTCATAGTATGGACAAGGGCAAGGCTTGCAGTCATCTGTTCGGCCTCGTCTTGGGTCACCAAAGTAACCGAGTCGACACTTGTCGCACTGAGGGCCTTCTGTGTTATGCTGGCAGCTCTGCAGTAGAAAATTAAACAAAAGAAAAAGCAAAAGAGTTGCCTGGTTTATCCCTTTAAATGATGTTAAAAATAATCTTCAGTAAAGTATTGGTGTTTACCAGACAGTGTCCACTGATTGGATCACAAGCGCTGGCATGTCCATTACAGTTACAACCAGCGCAGGTGCCCAGATAGGAGCTACCAGGGACACGCTCAAAACCAGAGGAGCACATTTCACAGGACAGGCCCGTATATCCAGGAGGACATCTGGGAACCATAAATGTGATCATCATAAAGGCTTTACACCAGCTGTCTCAACAAACTGTGATACGTCAATGAACACCCCATACAGTATTTTGATATTATTAATAGAATAGCTGAAAAACAACAAGAAAAGGTCAAAAATGGTCTCCTCGAATGTTTTGATTGCAGGAGTCCGTGGGATTCCTCACAACTGTTTCGTTACATTTCACCACTGATTTCTTAATTGTACTTGTCAAGTAGTTCCATTAGTATGATCAGCATTATGATGACCATGCAGTGGGTCTTCACTTTTGGAGAACACAACATTACACAAAGAATTACCTCCTCAGAAATAATTTTGTCGAGCCTGTCAAGATGACAGGTTGTAGTATCAGCACGTCATTCCATCAATCTTCTATCAATCAGGGATTATATTACCCTTTATCTGAGAAATTAACCTATTGATTTTGATTTAAATTTTTACATTAATTTAATGTAGCCAATGTAAAACATCACATCACTAGGTCTATGTTCTTTATTAGTGCTCCATTGGTCACCCTGTTGATTCTCAAATACAGTATATACTGCACAGTGTAAGATGTTTAAGGGAGCTGTACTGAATGGCCATACCAGACAGCTTGTTATCTCCCACAATAGTTTGACATATGAAGAGCCATTGACGTGTGAGATGACATGCCCAAGAAAGAAGAAAACAATGAACACCTGCCTTGCTGACATACCAATTTATTTCCCTTACCTGCACTCTTCAACATCCTTAGCATGACCCCGAGTACTGAACTCCACAGTGGTGGTATCCATGACGATATCACTGAGTGCCACGCTGACCATGTGGTTGTCATAGATGGTGCGGATGCTGATGCTGTCCAAATTAGCCAGTGTCATCATTAGTTCCTCCCGGCTTACTTGCCGTCCGCTGGAGTGCTGCCAGTTATCCTTTACAATCACAAGATTCGTTGTTTCATTAACCCTTATCATGCATGTGGCATCTCATATTTACACATGTACAGTGAATAATTATTTTTTTACAATATACACATTGTACAGCGTTCCTTAAGTACATACCTCAGTGAATTTGATTTCTCGCTGGTTGACCACACCAACAGAGGCGTCACTCCCTCTGTGATATATAAGCCTGCGCCCATTCCCAACAAGTATTACGTCCGGCTTCTCCACAGGCTCAGAAAGACCGCGGGCCAATGTGAAGCGCACTTTGTACTTCAGTGATCCTCCATAGGAATCAATCTAAAACACATAATAACCAACAATATACACTCCGCTCCAAAAAAATTGGAACAGTGAGACCAGTTCTGCAGTAGAATTAACACATTTGGGGTTGACATTAAAATATTAATATAAGACAAATTTTTCAGGAGAGTGTATGTACTGTATGTAAAGAAATTAAGCCTTTAAAAAAGACATACCTTGTTACCAAGAAACTGGCGGGGCAAGGTCCAGAATGAGTCCAGGTTGAGAAAGCGACGTGACAAATCAACGAGCTGGAACTCTTCCATCTCAGGGTTGATGAGGAGTTGAGTGGAAGAAAGAGGGGGAGTGCCTGGCCTGGATGGGTAGCTGACATTCACTCCTGAGTGTCAGAAAATAGACTCTTTAATAATTCTCCCAGCTTTTCAGTCGATACGTATGTGAGGATGAGGTGAACATTTCAGTGTTTCAGTTGTAAATTTGATGTGAGCATTCTTTCAATCAGTTTAAGTAGTACCTTTAAAATCTTCCTCCTCGGTGAAACGCAGATTGATCTGATTGCGGAAGCGTCCAGTGCGTTTGCAATTCTTGGTGATTCCAGCACAGAAGCAGGAAACACAACGGCCCTCTACACGGAAGTGACCGTCTGGGCAGTTGTCTGGCAAGGTCAGGACAATTTATTTCCCTAACTGGATTAAATTTCATCCATGGCTTGCTATGAAAACCATCATGCTTTTACTTAAATGTACCTGGATTGGGATTGGAAGAAAGTGTTAGAACCCCATCAGGAATACCAAACACCAGACCTTTGGCGTTGATGGCCTCGCAAGTGTAGGCCCCCTGATCGGCCTCCTTCACGTCACGGATTGTAAGAGTGCCACGACCGTTCTCACTGGTCATGGAGATTCTGGGAATACATGCATACAACATAATGTTATTGATCAATATTCTGCAACGTTTCTGGTGCGGCATTTTCACTAACATCAAATAAGACAGTCACTAAAGCTAGTTCTGACGCGATTAAGAGGCAGTTGTGAAATAGTCAGGAAAGCCATCTAATGACAAATTTACCAAAGGTAAAAGGTATCAAAAACTACTGGTATTTAAAGCTGAAATCCACAACTTTTTGGGTTAAAAAACAAATATAGCCAATACGAGAAGCGATGACGAAATGCTGATTAAGCCTGTCAGCTCCTCTAACTGTATTCTTCAATAGTTTTTTAATTTTTTTTTTATAACTAACCAATTGGCCCAGCTGGTGGCGCAACAAAAATGACGTAGAAGTAAATGACAGCACAGAAATTCGGGATTTTGCCGAGCAATGGACGGAGCGTAGCTGTAAAATGGTGATTAAAAATAGTATTTTCAGTTTCTGTAGCATAAAATAGTCATACAATAATTACTGTGTAAACGAATACAAGAATAAAAATTGCCACAAATGAACATCTACGTCTTTTCGAAGAGCCGTTGGCCGCCAGCATCTTTAAAACAAATTTTGGACAATTGCATGGATATGAATACCATTTACAATCAACAGTTTCTTCTTCTGACATAGAACAATGATGTGTGAAAGTGAGAGGAACATTGGTTGACAACAAAATGTAGAAAGGTGAGATGGCATCATTCTCTTGTGTCGGTTGCTATGTAACAGAAATGATGTTGTTTCTTTAGTATATGACAATCCCACAGAGATGAAAGAAACCTGACTGTATCAGTTCTATTTTGTTGAAATACAACAGCATTCTTGTTACAAAACCAGAATTTATTCATATCGGAGAATTTGAAATTCAGTCGAACATTATAACTAACGGGATGCTAGAAAGTGACATTCAGTGAATTTGGTCAATTTGAGTGTGTTATTAATTAAAAACCAGAGTAATACGGGAATAATCAGATTGGTTGACAACTGATTGAACCAAATGACCCCGAATAATCTGTGTAACTCATGGTCTCCAACAAACCCACCTGCCGCTGATAGGGATGTGACCCCAGTTCAGCCTCCAGGTGATGATGGGTGTTGGCACTCCAACAGCCTGACAACTGAATGTTACAGTAGCTCCCCGGGAAGCTTGAATGGATTCTTCTGGTGGGCTTGTCACAGAGGGAGGGGCTGTTTTGTGTGGAAAAAAAAAGAAAAAAGAAGAACTGCTTAAAATCCATAGTTATTTTCACCCAGCAAGACTGCTTGGAATTTGGTGATGCAGTGAGACTCATAAATGCTAAATAATTCACTTTTAGTTCAGTGGAGAGGATGTTTCACAAAAAGATCTGTGTCTGAGCTGACCCATGTGTGAAGAGTATGTGGTTCACAGAAAATTAGTCATAGTGTACAAAGGAGCTCAGAGCTGACTAAAGAGGAAAAAGAAGCAAAGCAGGAGTGCAAAATGTAGAGTACTACAGAGAAATACACAAGTAGGGTGGAGTGTGGTGGGGGGTCTTACTGCAGCCGTATTCATCTGAGCGGTCAGGACAGTCTGGCTCTTCGTCGCATTGGTAACTAGATGGGATGCAAGTGCGGTCACCTAGGCATTCAAACTGCTCAGGGGCACACCTGTCATCTGGACCCTTGGTGGCTGTGCAATATCAAGTTGGACATTAAAGTATCATTATTAATTACAGGCAGCACTAAAAGTAACAGTTGCATCAGTTCAGACCGTAAGTCGTGGTGAGCAATCACAAGTGGACAGTTTGAAATCAGAAGAACCACAGAGATTCAGAAATAGTTAGGACTGCATGTGGCAAACTTCTTTTTGTGTTTAGAGGTGTCAAACTCAGCGCAAGTACCTCACCGATAGATGGATCTGACCGTTGCAATCAATAGAATTCTGGCTCAAAGAAGTAACTGAAGATGTCTGAAATTTAGAAGACTTGGTTGAGGAATAAAATGTAAAAGCTGACAGGACAAGTCTACACACAAAACGAGCCAGAGTGAAACGCGACGGTGTCGTAACTTCCTACTTCAAACACCAATTTGGTGTGTGACATTTGGAAATGAGTTGCCTCTCAAAATGCATATCAATGACGTTTCCACTCATGATCACATCACCCGAGATGCGTGTCTGAACAGTCATAGATGAACTCACGGCAGTCTAGCTCATCCGAATTATCCTCACAGTCATTGTCTCCATCACAACGCCATAGCTTGAGGGCACAACGGCCGTTTTTACACTTAAACTCATTTGGTTCACATGGAGACGGAGTTCCTGTAAAGACAAGTGGATACGTGCCAATGCTGCCGTTAGGTGTGCTTGTATATATCACTTTGTATGACTGACCACATTGGAATTCGTCACTTCCGTCCAAGCAGTCTCTCTCCCCGTCACAGATGTAGTCTCGAGGGATACACTCTCCGCTCTGGCACTTTGCTTGATCTGCTCTGCAGAGTCCTGGAATGACGGGTGACTGTGGAGGTTTAACGATGGCGGTGGTGGTGGTGATAGGAGTAGGGGTGGTTGCTACGTGGCTTCCTACATTTGCAACAGATCTCTGGTTAAACTTAGCAACTGTGGAGGTTTCACAGTGCATAAGGCATTGCATATCATCCGTACATGCTGTGGCCGACCACTTTACGGCCTGCTAGCAGGTCAAGCTGAAGTAACTCACCACAATGTTTCTCATCACTCATATCACGGCAATCTGGTCGATTGTCACACAGGTATTCTAACAGGATACAAGTTCCGTCACCACACCTGTGCTCATCCGGCATGCACGGTCTGATGCCAGGTATTACTAAGGAAGGTGAAGATGCAGATGGGGGGAAGGAGGAGGAGGATGGACTGTGGTGAAGGATCAACATGCAAGTCAACACTTTCAGGACAACAAATGCACTACAACACGTCACAATACAAATACAGCAGCTATCAGCAATAAGTTCTTGGCAACATAATCAATTGATTTTTATTTTAGAAATATTTCCTCTGTATAACATATCTATGTACAATATAGCTATAACAGACACCTATTAGGGTAAGACGTTTAGTGGGTCTAAGCCCCACACATAAAATATAAAACATAATATATATTGGAAATGCCATGTTTGCTCTGCAGGGTAATGTTTGAGTGAACAGGATAAACAGCAAAATTCACAATCCATGGATCGACCAATACATTTCCAAGGACATCCACTTCTGTGACTCTTCCGGTCCTATGCATCTTGGTTGCAAATTCCTGATGACACTCTGTGCAACTCTAAGCTAAACAGTCACTTCCCTCTGAGAACATCCTGTTTGAAGCCCCGCAATGGTGAGGTGCTGTTCATCAATTGGTCTTGGTCTCAAGATGTCAAAATGTAAACAGCATGTTGAAGAGGGCTGTTACCATACCAATTGCAATTGAAGCAGAAAATGTAATCTATTCATGGCTCAAACGCCTGTTGTAAATTTTGCCGTTTAGCTCCTTGTTCGAGAACAGTAAATGGAGCAAAAAGTACTGAAACATTGAACAGTTGGAAATGTGCATTCAAAAGTTTAAAGAAGGTCAAATTAAGTTCACCTGTAAAGGTTAATGTATTTTAGGTTGATCCTGAAATTTCACTCCAAAACTGAAGATCCCTAACTTTTTGTGAGTAGTGTTGTTATGGATGGATGGATGGATGGATGGATGGATGGATGGATGGATGGATAGATAGATAGATAGATAGATAGATAGATAGATAGATAGATAGATAGATAGATAGATAGATGCATTCTTGCATCTATCTATGCATTCTTAATCCAAGTCATGCCATGCGGGCGTTGTACTGTTTTTTTGGTTTGTTTGTTTTTTACTGTACATTTTTATTTTACATTGGTGCTCCATGCAAAACATTCAGGACCACATGATAGATTGCACTTGTACGTGGCATCACAGTTTCGTCCTAAAGCAGCTAACACACAGCCTGGCACTGTTATCGGATCCACTGAGGGCAGAGGTCGAACGAGAAACCAAATGGAAACATTAGCAACCCTATCCTCACCCCTGTGGTTCACCCTATTTTGACACAATAGACTGCTACCCCTTGTGTCAAATACTCCATCATCTACAGTAGCTCCAGAATGTTGTCCTTACCTTCACCAAGCTCTCTGAACTGAAAGCCTTCCACTGATGTGACATAGGAGGCAATTGCTCCATTCTGAACCACACTGTACAACACACTTCGGATTTGTTCACTGTTGCTGTTGTAATCCGAGCCCACGTCCAGTTCCACAAATATGTCAACGCCATCCTCTCGAACAATCTTCCTGAAAGAGCAAGAAAGGCCTGGTGAGACGACAAAATAGGCGGTGTGCTACTAACGCTGACAAAGAAAAGCGCTCTCGATGTTTGCCCGACAGGATTATTGTCGACAGTTATGAAGATTTATGAATGGTAGGCCTACACCACCTTGTGTGGTGTGGAAAATTTTAAGAAATCACACGCCTCCTGCACACAGCTGCAGGGACCCTATTTAAGATTTCACATTTCAGCATTTGAATGCATACTTAATGAGGACCACGCTGACTGTCTGGACACCTGGAATCCTGTTGTACTCTGACTCCAACTGTGGAGGGAAAAAATACAAATATAATCAGCATAGTCTTTAAAAAACACTACATACCTTACAAGGCAGCTGTGCAGCATTTGACCACAGTTCAGAAATAACGAGGACATACCGTGTCAACCACAGCTTCTGAGATTTCATTAAAGCCTGGTGAGAAGATGTCCTCCAGTTCTGGGCCATAGATGATGGAATCAGTGAAGTTGACAAGAGCTCTGTAATAAACTAGATTCAGACGGCGTGAATAAGAATCTGTCAGCTAAACCACATGAAAGCCAGCCAACGATTGCTGTTGAACATGAAGCTGACTTCTACAGCAATATTTGGATATTCTGACCATCATTCCAAGCTACTGTAAGTGGTTAAAGCCCACTAAAGATAATATGATACTGGATGTTCCTCCTCAGAAACCTTTTGGCTAAAAATCATAGACGGGTCTGCCTGAGGCTTAAACAAGAACCGCGTTCCAATTATGGTATCTATTTTCATCTCAATTGTGTTTGGGTTTTCACTTAAACCACTTGCTGCTGTGTAACTACACACAGGCGCATGCTCCGACAGGCATATCCTTAACCCAGTGAGTCTCAAATATAACTGTGAAATTACAACATTCCTTCTTCTCTGTCAGCATCTACTGTGGGATCTGTTGACAGTCCAAGCATGTGTACAAATAGACAGAAATAACGAAAGTCAACTCAGTAAAAATATTAAAATTCTTAAGTTTGGTCAAAAAGAACACAGATGATCAATAACTTTAATCCAAGGGGTTGGAAAATTGGACAAAAGGCACTCTTGAGACATGTTAAAGACCAATAAAGTTCACTTTGATTGCATACCAAGTGAAGTGTGTGTGTGTGTGTCTGTGTGTATATACATATATACACAGTGGGTACGGAATATATATACAGTGGGTACGGAAAGTATTCAGTCCCCCTTAAATTTTTCACTCTTTTTTTTCATATTGCAGCCATTTGCTAAAATCATTGAAGTTAATTTTTTCCCACATTAATGTACAGACAGCACCCCATATTGACAGGGGGAAAAAAGGAATTGTTGAAATTTTTGCAGATTAAAAAATAAAAATTTAAATATCACACAGCCAAAAGTATTCAGACCCGTTGCTCAGTATTTAGTAGAAGCACCCATCCATCCATTTTCTACCGCTTATCAGAGGTCGACTTCCCTCTCCCCAGCCACTTCATCCAGCTCTTCCGGCCCGAGGCGTTCCCAGGCCAGCCGAAAGACATAGTCTCTCCAGCGCGTCCTGCGTCGTCCCCGGGGTCTCCTCCAGGTGGGACGTGCCCGGAACACCTCACCAGGGAGGCATCCGAATCAGGCTCATCTGGCTCCTCTCAATGTGGAGGATCAGCAGCTGTACTCTGAGATCCTCCCAGATGACCGAGCTTCTCAACTTATGTCTAACGGAGAGCCCGGACACCCTGCGGAGGAAACTCATTTCGGCCACTTGTATCCGGGATCTTGTTCTTTCGGTCACGACCCACAGCTCGTGACCATAGGTGAGGGTAGGAACGTAGATCGACCGGTAAATCGAGAGCTTCGCCTTTCGGCTTAGCTCCTTCTTTACCACAACGGACCGATACAAAGTCTGCATCACTGCAGACGCTGCACCGATCCGCCTGTCAATCTCGCGTTCCATTCTTCCCTCACTCGTGAACAAGACCCCAAGATACTTGAACTCCTCCACTTGGGGAAGGAACCCATCCCCGACCTGGAGAGGGCACGCCAACCTTTTCCGACTGAGGACTATGGTCTCAGATTTGGAGGTGCTGATTCTCATCCCAGCCGCTTCAAACTCTGCTGCAAACCGCTCCAGTGAGAGTTGGAGATCACGGCTTGATGAAGCCAACAGAACCACATCATCTGCAAAAAGCAGAGATGCAATACTGAGGCCACCAAACCGGACCCCCTCTATGCCTCGGCTGCGCCTAGAAATTCTGTCCATAAAAGTTATGAACAGAATCGGTGACAAAGGGCAGCCTTGGCGGAGTCCAACCCTCACCGGGGACGAGTCCGACTTACTGCTGGATATGCGGGCCAAACTATTGACTCCGGTCGTACAGAAGCTCCCTTTTGAGCTAATACAGTCATGAGTCTTGTTGGAAATGGAAAAAGTTTTTCATACCTGGATTTGAGGATCATCTGCCATTCCTCCTTGCAGATCCTCTCCAGTTCTGTCAGGTTGGATGGGGAACATTGGTGGGCAGCTATTTTCAGGTCTTTCCAGAGATGCTCAATTGGGTTTAAGTCAGCGGTTTGGCTGGGCCATTCAAAAACAGTCACAGAGTTGTTCTGAAGCCACTCCTTCGTTATTTTAGCTGTGTGCTTAGGATCAGTCTTGTTCAAAGGAGAACCTTTGGCCCAGTCTTAGGGTCCTGAGCACTCTGGAGAAGTGTTTCATCCAGAATATCCCTGTACTTGGACTCATCAATCTTTCCTGAGATTGCAACCAGTCGTCCTGTCCCTGCAGCTGAAAAATACCCCCACAGCATGATGCTGCCACCACCATGCTTCACTGTTGGGACTATATTGGACAGGTGATGAGCAGTGCCTGGTTTTCTCCACACACACCGCTTAGAATTAAGGCCAAAATGTGCTATCTTGGTCTCTTCATCCCAGTGAATCTTATTTTTCACCATCTTGGAGTCCTTCAGGTGTTTTCTTCGTAAACTTCATGCGGGCTTTCATGTGTCTTGCACAGAGGAGAGGCTTCCGTTGGGCCACCCTGCCATAAAGCCCCGACTGGTGGAGGGCTGCAGTGATGGTTGACTTTCTAGAACTTTCACCCATCTCCCGACTGCATCTGTGGAGCTCAGCCACAGTGATGTTTGGGTTCTTCTTTACCTCTCTCACCAAGGCTCTTCTCCCCCGATTGCTCAGTTTGGCTGGACGGCCACCTCTCGGAAGGGTTTTGGTCGTCCCAAACATCTTCCATTTCAGGATTATGGAGGCCACTGAACTCTTAGGAACCTTAAATGCAGCATTCATATTTTTGTAACCTTGGCCAGTTCTGTGCCTTGCCGACAATTCTGACTCTGAGCTCTTCAGGCAGTTCCTTTGACATCATGATTCTCATTTGCTCTGACATGCACTGTGAGCTGTAAGGTTTTATATAGACAGGGGTGTGGCTTTCCTAATCAAGTCCAATCAGTATAATCAAACACAGCTGAAGCAGAAGAAATGGACAGCACCCGAGTTAAATATATGAGTGTCACAGCAAAGGGTCTGAATACTTATGGCTGTGTGATATTTCACTTTTTCTTTTTTAATAAATCTGAAAGAAACTAAATATTTTTTTTCCTGTCAATATGGGGTGTCAATATGGTGTATATATATATATATATATATATATATATATATATATATATATATATACACCCCATACAAACAGAAAACCGTCATCAATGAAATAAATGTTAAGAGCTACAAATATGTAAACAGTGTGGGCTTTCTAACAAGCTTTATAGCAGAGGGTAATTCACTTTGAAAAGCAAAATAGCATGCAAATTAATTAATTAGTGTCTGGAGATAAAATAATACACAGCGATGCAGCCACACAGGACCAGAACAGGAAACTGGAAATAAATGTGTACGTCACCACTCACCGCTATGTCACATGAGAAAAAGGGCCTATAAGTTTCTAAGTACATTAATATAACAAATATTTATAATAGAAGAAGAGATAACCTTTATAATTCCCACAATGGGGAAAGTTGCATCGTTTCAGCAGCAATGATGGCTGAAGGAAATACAAAAATAGCATGCAAGAGAAGACATTTGACTCCAAACGTGTCCACGACTAAAATGTTGATGCAATAATTACATTAAAATAACAAATATTGAAGCAATAATTAATTTACGATTACGATTATAGAGTAATGATTATTTTGTGCAATTGAACAGTATGCAGAATTATTTTTATCCTATTACATAATATACTGCAATAACTGTTCCTAACCGATGTTCGTAACATCAGTTTAAAAATATGGAAATGACTGCTCTGCAGGCGGCACGGTGGGCGACTGGTTAGAGCGTCAGCCTCACAGTTCTGAGGACCCAGGTTCAATCCCCGGCCCCGCCTGTGTGGAGTTTGCATGTTCTCCCCGTGCCTGCGTGGGTTTTCTCCGGGCACTCCGGTTTCCTCCCACATCCCAAAAACATGCATTAATTGACAACTCTAAATTGCCCGTAGGTGTGACTGTGAGTGCGAATGGTTGTTTGTTTGTATGTGCCCTGCGATTGGCTGGGAACCAGTTCAGGGTCTACCCCGCCTCCTGCCCGATGACAGCTGGGATAGGCTCCAGCACGCCCGTGACCCTAGTGAGGAGAAGCGGCTCAGAAAATGGATGGATGGATGGACTGCTCTGCAGTCATGGCCATGAATGCAATTTTACTAATAATTGACATTAGTAATTTCTTTCAGTGTCTCAGTTTCTGCCAAGAATTTTCATTTCGGTGCATCACTGTTACTCATAGAACAACTTTATAATTTATACAAATGGACAACATAGTGGTGTAGCAGTGGGCCTACATGGAGTTTGCATGTTCTCCATGTGTGGGTTTTCCACAGGGACTCAGGCTTCCTTGTAAATTCCCAAAACATCCACTTGAGGACAGAATTATTAGCCCCGCCATGAAAATTTCATATTTTATTACAGAAAGTATTTCCCAAGTGCTGTTCAAGAGAACAATGCATTTTTAAAACAGCTTTTCCAAGCATCCTACTTTCATTTTGGATGCTTCCAATATTTTTATTTGCACACAGGAACAAAGCTATTTCACAAAAAACAAAAAATACCAGAGTCAAAATGAATAGCTCCTTAAAAACTCCCACCAGTTTGAGAGACAGCAAGTGCTCGAAGCCATGTGCGCTCATTAATCAAACCTAATTGAAGTCACCAGCGAACACTGACTCTATAAGAGGCACCTGTAGAGCAGTAGAGATGATGATTCCGGACTCAGAAAGCATCATGCCAAAAACAAAATAATCAGTTCAGGCTTAAGAAAAAGAATCATTGATGCACACAAAGCAGGAGATGGATACACAAAGTTATCGCAGAGTTTCCAAGTGTCAAGAACCGGAGTGAGCAGTATTATTGAGAAATTCAAAGACAGGCACATGGTATATAACAAGCCTGGTAGATGTAGGAAACGAAAGATTTCAAAGACTCTGGAAAGCAAGCAAATGAGAGATGTGTCTAAAAGACCTCAGAACAACTGACAAAACACTAGTGAATGACTTGGAAACGTCAAAGATGATAATCACTAGAGCCCTGCACACAAATGGACTGTGAGGCTGCAGACCAAGAAAAACTCCACTTCTGCAAAAAAGACACCTTGGAGTCAGACTGTAGTATGTAAAGGACAACCTAGAGAAAGACTATGCCTACTGGAAGCGTGTCCTTTAGTCAGATTAAAGAAAACTAGAGCTCTTCGGCCATCAAGACACTGCTTTGTTTGGAGAAAGAAGGGAGAGGCATACAACCCAAGAACACAGTCCCCACAGTTAAACATGGAGGTGAAAGTATTATGCTGTGGGGATGCTTCAGTGCATTTGGAACTGGGAGTCTTGTCAAGGTGGAAGAAATCCTGAAGAAAGAACGATATTTGAAGATATTTGGAGGAAAACCTCAAGCAGTCAGCAGCAAAACTGGGTATGGGTCGCTGCTTTGTCGTCCAACATGATAACAACACTCCTGGTGAAGAACTACCTCCACAAGGCCAAAGTGAATGTTATTGAATGGCCTGCATAAAGCCCCGACTTGAATCCCATTGAGAATCTTTGGGGAGAATTGAAGACCAAGGTCCGTGGCAGAAGACCGTCAAATCTGGGGGAGTTTGAAAGGTTTGCCAAAGACAAATGGGCTGGGATTGCTCAGGAGATGTGTGTGAGACAAAAGACTGCAGGCTTTTATCCAGAAAAAATGAACCACAATTGCCTTTTGGCATCAGACGGGCTAAGAATTTTGACCCTGGTAGTTTTGGTTTTGGTTAAATAATTTTGTTTGTGTGCATAGTAAAATAATGGAACCACCAAAATAAAAGAAGCATGTTTGGAAAAGCTGTGTAGAAAAAAATATTATTTGGAAGATACTTTTACAAAAATGATATTGTCATTGTGTGTGTGTGGGGGGGGGGGTTGCTAATAATTCTGTCCTCAAGTGTCCATGATGGGTCGGTTGAAAACTCTAAATTGTTCATAGTTGTGAATGACAGTGTGAATGATTGGTTGTTTATATGTGCCCTGCCGTTGACTTGCAACCAGTCCAGGGTGTACCCCGTCTCTTGCAGTTAGCTGGAACAGGCTCTACCTTACCTGCAACCTTGATGAGGACAAGCACTATAGAAAATGGATTGATGGATATAAATTATTGAAAATAAAAATAAAACAATACAGTATATGTTATTTTGTTTTTCATAATTGGAGCCAGAAAGAATGTTTGCAAAATACAGTATACCGTATATACCTCCTTTTTGTCGCTACCATCAGTTAATCCCCCATGCAATTTACTTTTGGCCATAACGAATCCAACCGGAATGATCTAAGTAATTCTTGGAAATACACTTGTACCTCAACTTTTCTCACGTGTCATTAATTGAAAAAAATTGCTTTTACCGAGCATGATGAAGCTTGTTAAGTGTTACTCTCTCTAAGACTGGCTTGTGCCATGAGAGAGTTCTTCTCTTCTTAATCACTTCTGGTTTTCCTTTTAAGTTAGCTGCAATCTTATCACTTCGACTGTGAGTGCGTGACTGAGGCAATAGAAACTCACACTTGTCTCTGGGAAAGATCATGTTACACTGTGAAAAAGCTCTTTTATGTAATCAGAATTATTTCTAATAAGACAAGCAATTATGGAATCCCACAAGGAAGATAGTTGTGCTGTCATCCTATTGTTTTCAACTGGATTACTCTATAGAACATGCTCATCATTTTTTCCACTGACATCGGAAAACACAGCGAGACACTGGAAAAACACAATGGACTGGACACACTCATGGCATGTTCAAGCTGAGACTTGGAATGGTTTCTGAGAGTGCCTTAAGAAAATTGCATAATTAACTAGAGCAGGTGGTAGGAGAGAGTGTCTTAGCATATTACACAAGAAGGAGGAAATTACAGCTGTAGGACTTACTGTAGGCTGGCTCGACTGCACTTTTTATGTTCACCACATAGGAAGAGTCCAACCAGTACTCTATAGTAAGTGATGTGGGGCGAGAAGCAAAGGAGCAAGAAACACAAGGAGAAAATGTGGCGCACAAAGAGGGAAACAGCATGTCAAGGATCATGAAACAAAAGCGACACAATGAGAAAGAAGGTGTTAGCCAAGCAGGTGGAGCAAGGTTAAGACATCAGGAGAGTTAGACAGTAAATGATTGAAAGTAAGAAGAAAGAAACAGATAATTATCATTAGAAATAGTAGAAACGCCCAGAGAAAAGTTTCATGACTGAAGTACATGAAACACAATACGAGTCAAACACATGTAGAAATAACACACAAATCTGGCAGGCAAAAGTATGTCACTGACAAATGAAAAAAAAATGTAACCTTATGAGTAGCTTTAAGATCAGGTATAATTAAAACATACATGGTTCTTGCTTTGACAGAGGACAGAGTACAACTATGAGGCATATACCTTATCATGTCTGCTTTGATCTTGGCCCTATAGACATGATACCAAAAGCTATTTAAAAAATACTTTTTAAACGGAGAAATACTGTGCTTTTAGATTGCTTGAAGTCAATGCATGTAAAACTGTCTGGTGGAGCGGTGACAACAAACCTTTTCTGGTTTGACATTTGAACTCAGCACAGAAAAGTAAGCACCTTTTGAATGAGACATGCAGGTCAAAACCGAATTCTATAATGTCAGGTCCCTTGCTTGTGTCACTGCATTCCACATGATTGTATGCATCATGTCAGGGGGACAAAAGATGCCGGGAGCTTGGTATGAGCTGATGAGTGAATTAAACCTATCTGGAACCAAATGGGGAAGTGTGCTGAGGATGCAAGGGCCAGAGGGCATTCCCTTCGAGAAGACAACTCGTTGCTCCAACAGAACAAAGAGGATATCATACAAACTAGTCAAACTGCCCAATGCCCTGCACATCTCTGTTGTCTGAGACGCACCCGCACTGATGCTGGGAGGAGTTGCTTCCTGTTTTCCCTCACTACATGGAAATAACCGAGCCTCACTACAACCATCACGTTGCAAAAAGTTAAGCTCTACTTGTACTGGCACCAGTACCCGTGTCACTTCTGATTTATGGTGACTCATTTTCCACCACTTTGGATAGAGCTATAGCTTATGGCATGAAATGTCAGATGATGAGGCCTCTCCAGAAGACAGCTTTATGAAAGGAGCTTTTGTGCAAAAGTTTACTGTTCAAGTCCAACCCAGATTTTGTATGAATCTACTGTATAAACTGTAACATACAAGCAGGCCTTCACTTCACAATCAGGTGATTGTTGTGGATCCAGCTGTTTTACGGTTAAGTGTGGCTTCGGTTACATCTGTACAGTACCATTCAGGAAAAAGTTAGTGTAAAGTCTTATTTGCCTGGTTCAGTCTTCATGTGACTACTACTAGATAATGTTTACAGTGCGAAAATGTGTAAACAGTTTTTTTATGTAAAAATAACCAAGGGTTGAAGTCCAGCCAGGAAACATTTGACATAAAACATGCCCTTCTCCCTTTGAAGTCTCTAATGCTCAGCCAAACAAATTAAACCCAAAGGAGTATCCACCGCTTTCAAAGTTGAAGCTTTGCTCTGATCCTTGTCAGGATGGGTACAGGTCCAGAGAGAGGAAGGTCATGGCTTCATATTACATGCATATTAATCTCTGCCTTGGTTTTAGTATTATTATGGTCATGGACTGAGTCCAGAGTCGTACTAGAAACTCAAGGATCCATATAATTAGAAAAATAAAGAAAACTTTATTGTACCTGAAATTACTAATATTAATCATGGTGTAAAGGCAAGAATATACCTCACATGGATGAACAAAGCTTCAAATACACTATTCTTGGCAGCAAAGAAGATACTTAGGGGTAGTACAGTCCCCTGTTGAAGTATTCACCAGTGAAAGGAACAGAGTGAAACTAAGTGCAGACTTTAAACTGAACATGCAACTCCCTTAAAGGTATTCCTGAGTTAAAGGAAGAACAGGAGTGACTTGAGATTAGAGTGACCTTGACTTTTGACCACCAGCATTTATTCTGGTCATCTGAATTTTAAGGAAACTCCTTTGACGCATTCCTACAATTGTAGGACGGACATGCACACACAATCAGTTCTTTTTCACGGCAGCCACAATCCCCAAGAGAGGAATTATCTTCCTGATAGGCACAATCCAGCTCCAGTCCAGGAAACTATTGATCATCAGGGAGATTTATAAAAATAAATTCTCCAAATTTGTGAAACTGAAAATGATGATATGCACAATTCTAATTCAAATGCAGGACGATTGTAAAGATAAACAATCCAACCTAATCTACTCTGTTCCATATACTGCTAGAGGAGAAAAAACAGTGTCTCTTTCAGTGAAACACTCAATCTCTGTCCTAAGGAGGAGCGGCACGGGTCAGTTCTCCCAGGCAACACATTTGTGTTTGGAATAATAGTGTTTCATCATGGGCTTTAGTGCCATAATGTGATCCTTCTGCAGGAGTCATCAACCAAAATGCCCACCCTAACTGCATGTCACAAAATCAAATAACTTTTAGGCAAAGAGGAGTGCAGAATTTTAACAGTAACACATGGCATGTTCTGCTGCCACAAACAAAAGTAAATTATTGGATTGTGATTTTAAGTTTCAACTGTACTCTCATTCTCCCCCCCCTTTTGTCGTTTGCTCTCATGAGTCAATTGAGGGCCCACAGCGCCCAAACCAACAAAGACCTTGAAAATAACCACAGCTGCCACCACTCATCCCTTTGCATAATGACCCAACAGGCACAGAGCAAACTCATATTTCACCAAGTGTAACTCGAAAACTGTGGCTGTTGACAGTGTGTTGTCTTCAACATAGAATCTTTAGCCTCTTGCACACTTGCCATCAAAGCCAGATTTTTCCACCTTTTTCCTGGCTTGACTGTTACACCACTGATGCAGTAGGCAGTGTGAAAGTAGGTGCTGATTAGCAGTACCGTATTTTCACGCCAATACTGCACACTTAAAAGCCATAAATTTTCTCCAAAATGGACAGGGCGCCTTATAATGCGGCGTTCCAACATCTATAAATGTTGTTGTGTGATGAGCGCTCCGCTTGCCTTTTTTTATTTTTTCGCATTTCCTGCCGACACGCTGCTTACACAGAGGAAAAGCGGAGGTGGCTGAAGACAGGGGAAAGGTGCGTGAAGTAGGACGCTAAAGCCACGCCCCCAGTAGGTATATAGCTCCGGGGTGTATTTATTTATTTACATTTTTTTTAAATATTTGTATTTTTTTACCGCTTGATTGACTGGGAGCATTTCTGGGGTGTGCATTGTGCAAAACAACATCGGTTTAGCGAAGGACCCCCGAAAATTTCACCTACGAAGAGATACGCTTACGAAGCACAGTTTAAACTGCAAGCTATCAGTTACGCGGAGGAACATGGGAATCGAGCAGCCGCGAGAGAATTCGAGATCAACAAATCCATGGTTTGCAAGTGGAGGAAGCAGGAAAACGAGCTTCTCCAAGTCAAGAAGACGAAGCTGAGTTTCCATGGGAAAAAAATAAAAACAAAACACGGAAACAAAGCAAGGTGGCTCGAGTTGGTAGAACCAACTCGAGCAATGGATTAATGAGCAAACAACAGCCGGGAGAAGCGTCTCTACAGTCACCATTCGACTGAGTGCAATAACTCGGAACTTGCCATCATTCGGGGAGGCTTGACTAACCGGTGGACATCGGTGTAAACAGGGCATTCAAAGTGAAGTGACCGGCGTGGTAGCCATGGATGACAGATGCTGAACACAGCTTTACTAAGACTAGGAGGCAGCACCGGGCGAGTGACGCCACAACTTGTGAATGGATTGTGGATGCTTTGGCTAACGTGTCTGCTTGCACTGTTGTTCGAGCTTTCGCACGGCAACGAGACTGACTCAAACCTGGCATGTTTGATTGAGAACTTGCCCAGCTGTTCATTTTGGATACAGAAAATGAGGACTTTGATGGATTTGTGGATGAGGATTGATAAAAAAGTAACGTGAGTACATTGTTAAATACTTCAATAAAGAACAACCGAACTCAGTTTTGCTCCCGCTGCCTTTTTAAAAACATTGGTTTAGCGTGCATGCATGCTACCGTATGTTTTAAGCTAGCGCATGTTTTACCATGCCTGCGCCCATGTATGTGTTAAATACAGAAATAGACCCCGTAACTGAGACTGCGCCTTTTAATGCGGTGCGCCCTATGGCCGTGAAAATACGGTACTGTATAGTAAATCTCTTGACAGTTAAAATGTAAATTGTAGAGTTGGCAAGAACTGTACTAATAAAATATAGTAGAAATGAAAATTGTGAACAACAAATAGACACTTAACAACAAGACCTTTGTTCTAAACAACCTCAAAACCAACAACTGCACTACAATATTTCAGCCCTCATGTATTCAGTATTGACAGCATGAGCATTATGGTGATCATCAATGATCAGTTGAAACAAAGAACATGAAATGAATCTGAGTACCTATAGTGATTTCTAATGTCATTTGAGAAATGCAGAGATTATTGATAGAAAATGTCTATGGATGATACAAACACATCCCTTGTTTTTATCTTATGTAATGTTATATCCTTTTATATCATATGTGTTTTCATAACATCTACAGCACTTTGGTAACTTTGGTTATTTCTAATTGTGAACTTGAAATAAATTTGGATTTCATGGATTGGATTTGTTGTCCTGTTGTTTTTATTGGGGAAAACAATGAGAAAGGCAAAACTGGTTGACTTGACAACTTCTTTTGGAGCAGGCTACTTTACCCTTATGTATTGTATGCTTCTGATATGATTAAACTTACATAATTTGTATTTCAATTAACCTAGAATCGATCAACAATGTGTTTGTAAGACATAATTCCTGATGGTGAAGCATTGTCTGTATTACCTTGGAGATTAATTTTCTAGCGTCCAAGATAATGGAAACATCACTGGAAAGAACATAACCCAAGCAGCCCCACACCCTGTTATGAATAGTAACCTTTGATTGGTTTCAAAATGAAGTAGCTAACATCTCGGCTGCAGTGGTAATTGACTATGTAGGTAGAAAAAAAAATCTCACATGCGATAAAATAGATTTTGTCTATGAAAAATCACTTTGGGGACCAGAGTGCAGTGGTCAAGATGAGCATTTTGGAGGACATTGACTCCACCAATATCTCTGGAAATACCATTAAGTGTGGAAATAGTACAACCCCAATTCCAATGAAGTTGGGAAATTAGAATGATTTGCAAATAATGTTCAACCTATATTTAATTGAATACACTACAAAGACAAGATATTTGAAGATCAACTTCATTGCTTTTAGCAAATAATCATTAGCTTAGAATTTTATGGCTGCAGCACGTTCCAAAAAAGCTGGGACAGATGGCAAAAACGACTGAGAAAGTTGAGGAATGCTCATTAAACACCTGTTTGGAACATCCCACAGGTGAACAGGCTAATCGGGAACAGGTGGGTGCCATGATTGGGTGTAAAAGGAGCTTCCCTGAATTGCTCAGTCATTCAAAAGCAAAGATGGGGCGAGGTTCATCTCTTTGTGAACAAGTGCGTTAGAAAATAGTCGAACAGTTTAAGGCCAATGTTCCTCAACGTATCATTGCAAGGAATTTAGGGAGTTCATCATCTACGGTCCATAATATCATCAAAAGGTTCAGAGAATCTGGAGAAATCACTGCATGTAAGTGGCAAGGCTGAAAACCAACATTGAATGCCCGTGACCTTCGATCCCTCAGGTGGCACTGCATCAAAAACCGACAATGTGTAAAGGATATCATCAGATCATGGGCTCAGAAACACTTCAGCAAACCAATGTCAGTAAATACAGTTCGGCGCTACAGTCGTAAGTGCAACTTGAAACTCTACTATGCAAAGCAAAAGCCATTTATCAACAACACCCAGAAACGCCGCCGGCTTCTCTGGGCTCGAGCTCATCTAAGATGGACTGATGAAAAGTGGAAAAGTGTTCTGCGGTCCGACGAGTCCACATTTCAAATTGTTTTTGTCGTGTCCTCCGGGCCTAAGAGGAAAAGAACCATCCGGACTGTTATGGACACAAAGTTCAAAAGCCAGAATCTGTGATGGTATGGGGCTGTGTTAGTGCCAATGGCATGGGTAACTTACACATCTCTGAAGGCACCATTAATGGTGAGAGGTACATACAGGTTTTGGAGAAACATATGCTGCCATCCAAGCAATGTCTTTTTCATAGACGCCCCTGCTTATTTCAGCAAGACAATGCCAAACCACATTCTAGTAGTAAAAGAGTACGGGTACGAGACTGGCCTGCCTGCAGTCCAGACCTGTCTCCCATTGAAAATGTGTGGTGCATTATGAAGCGTAAAATACGACAACGGAGACCCCGGACTGTTTAACAGCTGAAGCTGTACATCAAGCAAGAATGGGAAAGAATTCCACCTACAAAGCTTCAACAATTAGTGTCCTCAGTTCCCAAACATTTATTGAAAGTTGTTCAAAGAAAAGGTGATGTAACACATTGGTAAACATGACCCTGTCCCAGTTGTTTTGGAACGTGTTGCAGCCATAAAATTCTAAGTTAATGATTATTTGCTAAAAACAATTAAGTTTATCAGTTTGAACATTACATAGCTTGTCTTTGTTGTATATTCAATTAAATACAGGTTGAACATGATTTGCAAATCATTGTATTCTGTTTTTATGTTAACACAACGTCCCAACTTCATTGGAATTGGGGTTGTACAACAATCGCGAAACAATGCTCAAAATAACATCATCACAGCAACGTGCATGCCATATGGTCACTACTTCTGTCAGATGGAATGGGAATTCCACACCATTCAAGTGAATAACACAACAGGAAGTAAGGTATAATGAGAACAACTGTGTCACCATACCTTGACATGAATGTGGTAGAAAGGAAAGGAAGGCTGCCAACAGGACAGGGCACTCAAAGCATTCAACACAGGAAAACAAATTTCCTTCCTACCAATCTCCTCAGAACTATATATGGCATTCGCCTGCCTCATCCAAATTATAGTCATGGTCAATAGCGTGTACAACGTCAAGGGTCCATTTTTAATAAGACTTGAGTTTTACATTGAAAAAAGCTAAATGGTGGGACCCGGAAAGCTAATGGATTGGATTAAAAGTAATTAATTT
Organism: Phycodurus eques; assembly: GCF_024500275.1. NCBI lineage: Eukaryota > Metazoa > Chordata > Actinopteri > Syngnathiformes > Syngnathidae > Phycodurus > Phycodurus eques. The sequence goes on from NC_084525.1 coordinate 32,475,283, forward strand.
GTAACCGAGTTCCAAGAATTCACTGTGTTATATAGGTTGAAGAAAAACTCTAAAGGGGATGCAATTGGCACAAAAGCCAATGGAATGGGGCACAGAGGTTCTCTACTGCAGCATTTTTTGTCTCTGATTTTGTGGATCTTACTGTGCTGCCATCTCTACTACTGGTTAAGAAGATCAAAGTGGAGATGTTTATGTCTCCAAGACAAAGCTAAAGCGTCTTGTTATGACCTGACTGGCAGCTTGAAGCAGGATGTGAACACGTCAAGGCACACATGCACATACACACCGTGTAAATTACATGTGGGAGCTATAATAGGAGTGATCCCCTGACACATAACATCAGCACAACATGTGGTTTCTGGTCTCTTACTTGTGCTCTCAGAGACTGAAGGCCATGGTGCACTTCCCCCATCCTCGCCACTGGGCAGATCTATGGGGTTGGGCACAAGAATTACTTCGTACTTTTTAAATGACAATGAAATACAGCAAGTACGTGTTTATAACGCTTCAATTTTGAGAAGAACACAAAGTAGCAAAACACAGTGGTTGTTCGTGGTCCTGCCCACCTCCAGAAGCTTCATCAGCGATGAAATCCTCATCATCGGCCAGTAAACTTGGCACCGCCTGGACATTGTTTTGCTCCACTAAGTCATCTGGCAAAGGGACCTCTCCCCACACCTTGGAGGACTGTGTCACCTGAAGCAAACACAGAAAGATTTATAGAGGTTGAAGTCTTCATACAGCAGGGTTACACCCAGGGATATGCATGGACCCTGGAAGGGCAGAGGGAAAACAAAGGCTGCGGCAGGAAACAAAGCATTGGGACATGTTTACTTTCAACATTTATTATCTCTTTGAGGGCTTTTCGAGTTCGCACGCAAATAAAAGTTCATGACCCACTCTCTTTTTTTTGCACTTACATCTTAGGTATACATACTCACAGGAATGACCCACATATGGCTGCTTGCAAACAAGAAACAGACTTGGGAAGGGATTGCAATGACCGCATGGTTCAAATCAGTTCAAATGTGCTTTGAACTTTCTTTCTTCCCTCAGGTGAACATAACGTAACTTTAACCATAAAATCAGAGAGACGATACAAAGTTCAATTTGGGTTGGATGTCCTTTAAAAACATATTTTTTTTGTTTTTAAAAACATAAACAGCAATTCCCAAGTTTAAAGAATTCTGGTTGTGGGTGGCTGAGCTCTGACAAGAATCTTCTATGGACAAAGCAATAATGCTTGCCAAGGTCAATGAATAAAAGGCTCTGTCTTGTGTCTTATCAGATGTATCTACACGATTTCAGTGAGCCAGACGTTCTGGTATCTGATCATCTTGATGGAGCTCACCATGTTAGAGTGCCTTTGCTTTTCTCAAACTGCACAGATGCAGGCTAGAAGTTTAGATACGAGTCTGGCAGGATGACACCGTTGGCATTTACAGTAGGCATGGCCCGCCAGTTCCTATTTCCACCCAACTCTGTCATGCTAGTTTTCCCCTTTAAATGGCTCCAGATAATAAATAAGTAGATCTATCCCCTCCAAATCCTCTCTCCCCTGACTGAACACCCTTATAACAACAATCACGGGCCACTTTCAAAAGGAAACCGCTGACTAAACGAATTCCTTTCAGTGGTGCCAACCAGTCAACCATCAGTATGATCTTCTCTTATATCCCACTCCCTTAGGCTTGGGTATCCACGTGTCGCTGTGCGCCATCTGGGCAAAAACGTCTACCTCTTATATTTGCACCTGCAGATACAGTATGTTTGCAGAACAAAGACTATACGTTTGGGTGAGATTTTGTCTGTGCATCATGGCACTGCAATCAGCTCAAAAAGTGGGCACAGCATTTGCCTTTAGTGTTTGACTTTTCCTTCAGATAATGATCTTAAATATCTAGTCATATACAGAAGACCCCTGCTATTCGCGGGGGATAGTGACTGAGCCAGGCCACAATTAGCAAATTTCTGCGAATAATTGACACCTCCCTAAAAGTGATATAATTTGTGATAAAGTTACAGTTATAATTGCCTATATTGATAGTTTAGACTACAAATATACCACAAACTATGATCCCAAAACACGTAACATGTCATACACTTACAAACATCTTTAAACATTGCTGTACTCTTAAAATGCTGTACGATACAGTACAGTAAACAGCTTAGCAAATCAGACATCTCTTGCTGGTTTCTACTTTGCTTCTTCCGTGTAGTCAAGTCGCTGCCTCCCACTCCACATCAGTACTTCTGGTCACGTATTATACAAATAACAGCACCCAGAAAACTAACTTCCTCCAGCCTCTTCACCCAGCTAGCCCCTAACTAGCTCTCTAGCCTGTTGCTACTGCTGGTACACCTCGACAAGAAAGATGATATAAGCGTTAACAACATTTGGTGGGGAAATAGCTTATTCAGATGATAGGTGAATGCTGCTGGATGGGCGTTAAATTGCTCAAGGTAAACTGCTGACGTTTCTTATCAAGCACATTAATTCGGTGCTGTGTTCAAGCTGAATGTTTACTGTACAGTACATCCGAACGGGGCTGACAATACTGTAACGAACTGTGTGTTCTAGCAGGCTGAGAATCATGTTTTTGTGACTTCTTTATTGTTTCTGTCGGCTATGGCCCACAGTAACCGACTTTTTTACTACGTCATAGAAAATCACGAGTACGTGGGGTTTTCTTCTGATAAAGGGGATTTACTTTCTGAAAAAAAAAAAATCAGCGTAAATGTGAATTCGCGATTGCCTAACCGCGAAATAGCGGGGGTCGACTGTTCACATACAGTAAACATTGTGCAACCGTGTGACAATGATAAACACACATCTGTGCAAAAGGTCTTGATAACTCATAAATTACTAAAAGCCCAATGACACAGCACACTATATATGAATTACAAGATTAAAGTTCAGAATAATTACGACCTGCTTATGACATGGGGTTTAGGGAAAACATCTGTTTATGACAAGCAACGAAAAGAAAGATATGAAAAACTGGAAAAACGTAACTAAGCTGAGAAAGTTTTTACTGTCAGCGGACCATTGAGTCTAGCAGTTGGAGACCAACCATCCTCTCCCAGAAGGCCTTCTACATCACCCATCTTTTTTTTCTTTATTGTCATTTTAGCACACAAAACTTCTTAGTTCTTTATCTCACAAGAATGAATGGTCTGGCTGTGACAATGATTTGACTCTTTCCCTGTAAAATTTGCAGCAAAATCCTATCAATTATGACAACTCAGTTTTAACAGTTACTGTGTCACAGGCAGCTTTTCCCTATTCATTAGTGCTTGTTGGTTTCTCTCCTATTTTGAGTCATTTGAACATAATTATTTGTGGACAGAAATCAATGATTTCATAAATTATTAAATCCATCATATAAATACAAAATATTCTCACAGCATTAATGTGTCACACAATAAAGCTTTCATGTAACAGAAACACCAAAGGCATGAAAAAGGTGACCAAAAAAAACAAAAACAAAAAAAATTGTAGGGAGGTTCTGGGGGATCCAGACCAGCAGATATATATTTTTTTTATTTTAACATAAGTAATCTGAAAGACTCTGAATATTACAATAAGCCAAAATAAACACATTTTCTTCACACAGAAAAACATTTACACCACTCAAGTACATGTTGAAGTACAAATTTAAGATTAAAACTAAATTTGCCTCATTTCCTTGCTTTTTTGTTTTGGCCTCCAACTTGAGCCAGGCCCATCTCCACTTGCACCTGATGCGTGCTTCAAGAAGTGCCACATGAATAGCATCATCCTCTTTCAGCACTCATTCTGGAAGAGAACTGACTAAAGTCATTGTTTGTTCCACTTCATTTTTCACTATTACCAACTTCAAAGGGTAATCCCAAATGCATCCTCCAGGAAAATATCAAGTACAGTATTTTTCTGTTTTTATTGGCCATTTCTAAATTTGAAGTTAGTTCATTCTGTGTTGTGACGTAATCCCTAACATCGCTCCGTCGCTAACATCCGTAAACTAATTAGATAATTGTAGGCATCGCGACGTGTGTATTATAAAACAAAATGGGGAAAAACGTGTGCTGGTGGTCACCGGTGCTCGGGAGAGGACTTTAATTCAAGGATGGCTTGAGGTATGTTCACATACTGTCATTTACTGCCCTGCAGTTCCCTTATTGGAGCCGGGAGGGCACTTTCTCTCTCCCCCCTCCCCTCTCTGTTTTCAGCTAAATCGTCCAGTTCCTAATGGCAAAACTTCTCCCCGGTACTCTACTCATTCGATTCATTTTCCAACGAACTCCGTAAAGTGTTCGATCACCCTGTTCAGGGCAAAGAAGCCACCCGTCGTCTCTTGCTCACGCAGGGCGCTAAATCAGAAGCAGAATATTCCATAGATTTCCGGATATTGGTGGGTGAATCTAGGTGGGATGACGGGGCACTTAGGGGGATTTTTTTCCAATGGCCTTTCCGAGCATCTTAAGGATGAGCTAGCAGTCCCGGGAGGAGCCCTCCTCTCTCGAGGATCTCACCGGCCTTTCCATCCACCTGGATAACAGACTGCGAGAGTGAACACGAGAGAGGGGGGTCCGCTCACGCAAAAGACCTCCCATTCCAAGCGCCGCGCCGTCAGCTTCACACCTGCCTCCCACACAGTCTTCCGCACTTCCGTCACTCCCCGTAGCCTCTGAAGAGCCCATGCAAACTGCAAAGACACGGTTAGAGCCACAGGAGCGTCAGCATCGTATCCCCCAGCGGCTGTGACCATAGTAGATATGGTCAATCCGGTCACTTTATTTCCTTGAGTCCACTTCGACCATAAGACCAGGCTCACCGTGACCCGAGAGCGTTGTGGTGAGCCAAACCTCCATTCCCTCAAGCTCTCCTTTTCACATGACCGTTCCCGCTTGCATTATAGTTTCTGCTCATAACACCCCCATCACTGCCCTAATTGATTCCGGTGCTGATGACAATTTCATTCATGAAGCCATAATTCACCAACTCCAAATCCCTCTTCAACCACTTCCGTCCCCGAAGAAGGTCATAGCCCTGGATGGCCGAATCATCTCACCTGTTACCCACCAAACTGTTCCATTCACCTTGCTTATTTCAGGAAATCACCATGAGAACATCTCTCTTTTTGTTGTTACTTCCCCTGATACCCCATTAGTCCTTGGAATTCCCTGGGTCAAAAAACATAACCCCACCATAGACTGGACACAGTTAGCCATCACCAGATGGAGCCCTCACTGCCACTCACACTGCCTGCTCTCAGCTATACCTCCCTCTGGTAAACCGCCACCTTCTTCCACGCCCGTTGAACTCTCCAGAGTCCCTGAAGAATATCATGATCTCTCTCCGGTGTTTCGTAAAGACCTGGCCATTTCTCTACCCCCACCCCCATTATTACATATTACCCTGAAGAATAAATCTCCGCTTCCCCTCATTGACCCCTCGTATGAACCCCTCTGTGACGCCCAGGTATTTACCAAATTGGATCTACGAAATGCCTACCACGTCATCCGTATCCGAGAGGTGGACGAATGGAAGACCGCCTTCAATACCCCTCTCGGACACTTCGAGTATCTGGTCATGCCATTCGGTTTAACCAACGCCCCTGAAGTTTTCCAAACTTTTATTACTGACGACATGCTTAACCGGTTTGTGTTTGTATACCTCGATGAAATCCTCATTTTCTCCCACTCCCCCGAAGAACACCGCATCCATGTACGCCAAGTCATTCAGCGTCTCCTTGAAAACCATCTGTATGTTAAACTTCAAAAGTGTGAATTCCACCTCTCCGCCGTACACTTCCCTGGGCTACGTCATCTCCAGAGGACAACTACAACCCGACACTGCCAAGATCCAAGCAGTTGTTAACAGGCTCACTCCCACCACCAGCGAAGAACTACGTTTCCTTGGATTCGCCAATTTCTACCATCAATTCATCCGTAATTACAGCAAGGTCGCTATTCCCCTCACTAGCCTCACATCCACCAGCTACCTCTTTCAATGGACCCTGGCAGCATCCCAAGCATTCAGTCAACTCAAGACAACAATAAACAGCTTGCGGACCGTCACCGCTCCCCGACGCCCGAATACAGCGTGTATATATATATATATATATATATATATATATATATATATATATATATATATATATATATATATATATATTGTTAAATGCCTTATGTCACAAAAGTATTCTCTGTCAATTGACTTTCTGTTGTCATACTACCGGAGACAAATTCCTTGTGTTTTTGACATACTTGGCAAATAAAGATGATTCTGATGTACTGAGCGTATTCTCTGTAGATGTTTTTTTAGACTCTGACCCAAGCCATTTAACCAATAAATCTAAAATTTCAGTAGCAGTTAGTCCGATGTTTAAAGTGGCATGACCGCCATGCTCTATAACTTTCAGGGTTGGCACCAAATTGATAGAGACTTGTACTCACCAAATCTCAGTGAGTCAAATATCGAGCTAGGTGTTCGGTCGCTGGTGCTACACTTGGGCAGGGCAGCTCGTTGAGAGATAAATATTTGTGCTTTGGCATTTAATTGTTTTTGGAACGGAGGGTGCCATGTGACAGAACTTGCACCAGGTAATGCTTGACCAGGTGCTATTGTGTCTGCTTCTTCCTGATCCTGACTTTGCTGTGACTTAAGATCCACTTGTGTTAGCACGTATTCCTGAGTTATTTTTGCAATGTCCTGCTGTAAGATTCCATGGGGTGTTGAGTCCGACTTTACTGCTTGCAGTTCCTCAGCTGCTTCCAAAGCTTCAGCTTGGGCAATGGCTGCAGCTGCACTCTCTCTGGAACGCTAGGGCCCCAAGCTTAATCTCAAGCTTGGCTTTTCTTAATGCTAGCTCTTAAGTTTCTACTTTAAGTTTCGCTTTCTCTTCAGCGAATGAAGGTCGTGTTTTTGCTGCCTCTGCCTTGGTCTTGCTCGAATTGCTGCGCTGGACGTAGAAGAGTGAGAGGTTTTTGTAGTGCTTCTATGCACCGATGCGTTGTCTGGCATTTCCATTTTTTTTGGCTTGCATTTGCTTGCAGAACTCCAGTTGGTCCGGCTGTACTGTTCACTGTACTGTCTCGTTCAGACTAAGCATAGTCGTCTAAGTGAGGACAGTACAGTATTCATAACTGCTCTTTGATCAAGCAAAAATATAGTGTATTGAAATACTCGATTGTTCGATTGAATTTTCAGTAGGATACTCGAGTAGTAGGATACTCGAGTACTAAAATACTCATTAGCTGCACCCCTACATTCAACTCCCCCATTATATTGTCGTATTGCTATTGTTCAATAAAACCCTTGCTTCGGGACCCTGTGCGATTAACCTGCAAAAAAATGCTCCTCAAAATTAGAAAGTTGTTCCTCAGATGAAGATATATATTTCGACCATTGTTTTGATGGTCAATAAGAGAATACATAAATGGATGTTGAAGTTCTAGTATGTAATTTTTCCACCCAATTTACACTACTAATACTCTAGTCACTGTGCTAAAGCCAAATCAAAAGCCAAAACATGCATTTGTTTTCAGCTGACTGAGGTAAACTGAGATAGATATTAGATCAGGGCATACATTGGCTTTCAAACAGATCTAGAACAAATGCCTATGATTTTTTTGTTGTAATGTGTAATGTAGAAAATACACTCTCCTTATAGGAAGATAAAAACCGAATTCCAATGAAGTTGGGACATTGTGTTAAACATAATTAAAAACAGAATACAATGATTTGCAAATCATGTTCAACCTATTTTTAATTGAATACACTACAAAGACAAGATATTTAATGTTCAAACTGATAAACTTTATTGATTTTAGCAAATAGTCATTAACTTAGAATTTTATGGCTGCAACACGTTCCAAAAAAGCTGGGAAAGGTGGCAAAAAAGAGGAATTTTAGGAATGCTCATCAAACACCTGTTTGGAACATCCCACAGGTGAACAGGCTAATTGGGAACACGTGGGTGCCATGATTGGGTACAAAAGGAGCTTCCCTGAATTGCTCAGTCATTCACAAGCAAAGATGGGGCGAGGTTCACCTCTTTGTGATCAAGTGTGTGAGAAAATAGTCGAAGAGTTTAAGGACAATGTTCCTCAACGTACAATTGCAAGAAATTTAGGGATTTCATCATCTACGGTCCATAATGTCATCAAAAGGTTCAGAGAATCTGGAGAAATCACTGCATGTAAGTGGCAAGGCTGAAAACCAACATTGAATGCCCGTGACCTTCGATCCCTCAGGTGGCACTGCATCAAAAACTGACATCAATGTGCAAAGGATATCACCACATGGGCTCAGGAACACTTCAGAAAACCAATGTCAGTAAATACAGTACAGCGCTACATCCGTAAGTGCAACTTGAAACTCTACTATGCAAACCAAAAGCCATTTATCAACAACACCTAGAAACACCGCCGGCTTCTCTGGGCCCGAGCTCATCTAAGATGGACTGATGCAAAGTGGAAAAGTGTTCTGTGGTCCGACGATTCCACATTTCAAATTGTTTTGGGAAATTGTGCACGTCATGTCCTCCGGCCCAAAGAGGAAAAGAACCATCCGGACTGTTATGGACGCAAAGTTCAAAAGCCAGCATCTGTGATGGTACGGGGCTGTGTTAGTGTCAATGGCATGGGTAACTTACACATCTGTGAAGGCACCACTAATGCTGAAAGGTACATACAGGTTTTGGAGAAATATATGCTGCCATCCAAGCAACGTCTTTTTCAAGGACGCCCCTGCTTATTTCAGCAAGACAATCCCAAACCACATTCTGCACGTGTTACAACACCGTGGCTTCGTAGTCAAAGTACTAGACTGCCCTGCCTGCCAATGTCAGTAAATACAGTTCGGCGCTACAGTCGGTCAGTGCAACTTGAAACTCTACTATGCAAAGCAAAAGCCATTTATCAACAACACCCAGAAACGCCGCCGGCTTCTCTGGGCTCGAGCTCATCTAAGATGGACTGATGAAAAGTGGAAAAGTGTTCTGCGGTCCGACGAGTCCACATTTCAAATTGTTTTTGTCGTGTCCTCCGGGCCTAAGAGGAAAAGAACCATCCGGACTGTTATGGACACAAAGTTCAAAAGCCAGAATCTGTGATGGTATGGGGCTGTGTTAGTGCCAATGGCATGGGTAACTTATACATCTCTGAAGGCACCATTAATGGTGAGAGGTACATACAGGTTTTGGAGAAACATATGCTGCCATCCAAGCAATGTCTTTTTCATAGACACCCCTGCTTATTTCAGCAAGACAATGCCAAACCACATTCTAGTAGTAAAAGAGTACGGGTACGAGACTGGCCTGCCTGCAGTCCAGACCTGTCTCCCATTGAAAATGTGTGGCGCATTATGAAGCGTAAAATACGACAACGGAGACCCCAGACTGTTGAACAGATGAAGCTGTACATCAAGAAGGAATGGGAAAGAATTTCACCTACAAAGTTTCAACAATTAGTGTCCTCAGTTCCTAAACGTTTATTGAATGTTATTAATGTAATTAAAAGAAAAGGTGACATAACAGTGGTAAACATGACCCTGTCCCAGCTTTTTTGTAACGTGTTGCAGCCATAAAATTCTAAGTTAATGATTATTTGCTAGAAACAATTAAGTTTATCAGTTTGAATATTAAATATATTGTCTTTGTAGTGTATTCAATTAAATATAGGTTGAACATGATTTGCAAATCATTGTATTCTGTTTTTATTTTTGTTTACAACAACGTCCCAACTTCATTGGAATTGGGTTTGTAGATTTCCAGATGATAGACCAAACGTGTCCACACCTGCAAATAAGAGTTCCTATGCTTTTCACTTGAAAACCAAAGCCTGCAAGACACAGCATGATAACAACTCTCCAGGGAACTTGGATTTTCCCATGTTGTTAATAAAGCTGCCAATCCAGCTGCAGGACAAGCTGTGCGAAATGTGAAAGGAAAAGTCAATCTATGATAGAGAATTAGCATGTGAGCATGGATGAATGTCACAAATTCCAAAGTTTGTGCATACTGGCAACACAGAACCTTCCCTTCCTGACCTCTTCAACCTTTCATCCCCCCATGACTTGTCTTTCTTATGCTCTCACTCCTTAAAAACGACTTGAAGCAATGACCATGAATGGAATGTACAGCACATGGAAGCTTGACACACACACTTTACACACATAGAAGGCTGAGGCCCGACGTGCAACGCCAGGGACCAATGAGACCTGAGCTGCAGAAACTGACCTCCCTTATTTCTGACACATTTCCATTGTTGGGATTGTTAGGAGGGTTGCAATAAAGTGGCTTTCATCATGCTAGTTCTAAATACAGTACTGACAAACAAGGTCCACTGAGATTTTTTTGTAGTTGCGGATAACTGTACATTGAAGAAGACTACATGTGAGAATTGCGACAACAGAACAGCTTTGTGAGTCTGGAACGGTGAGTGAACTGACAAGCTGCCACTCACGACGCTAAACCTCTAACCTGGGCCCCTGCTGCATAAAGAGCCTGATGAGTGAGGTCCTGAAGCTCTGTACAGCTCTTTTGACATTTCTACAGGGTTTAATTTAAAGTGATTGGATGAGGAGGAAATGGAAAGAAGTTCTTCATTCAACAGACAAACACTCTTTGACAGGTGCAGGGATTGTCTTCCCAAAAGATTCCATGACTAACAGGATGAGCGCAACAAACATGCTTGAATAAAAGGGCGGGTGAGGGGAGACATTTTGAAGAGTGAAGAGTGGTGCATTTTTAACTTGGAGTCTTATTCTTCAAGGTCATTTAGTCAGTCTCCCACACAACACAATGCATGTCAGGCTTGGTATGCTGCAGCCTTCATACTTGATCTTTCTCACTTTTAGGCAAAATCGCTTTGCCACTCTGGTCCTACAGCGGAAACTAATGGACCTCAAAGAAGATAAATGTTTAAATGCAAAAACATATTATCGATTTCTCAACATTTAGCAGTGGTAGCAGCACAGCACAAAGAGCAGTGTAGTTTACACAGTCAACAGCCAGAAACGGTTTTCTCCCTGTGAAGCAATCACTGATTCACAATGAGGAAAAGTCAGAAAATTCTGAATAACAGTGTTCTATTTGAGATTGTGTGCCAGCATTCCAGAGGCGTGACACATGTAACTGAGAAGCGTGGATGTCTGGTGTGACACTGTCCTGTCATGCTACCTATCACTTTTTCACAGATGATTTGGCTTTATGGCTTTCTCTACTACTGGGAAAACAGCTGAGCAACTTTATCATGTAGAACAACATTTCCACCTTTAACGGGCTGTGTAACTAGAAGTCAAGCTTTCCTGTCAGGCGAGCAGAGTCTCCAGCGCACATGGAGGCATGTTGAATGAAGCATCAAGCCTGTGTGGACTAGTCTTTGCCAAATACAGGAACAAATGACACCCCCCAAAAAGCTACAATTTGAGACTGATTCATTGTAAAAGCTTTTACGTGTATGCAGGTTCACTCAAACGCAGACAAGGCTTTCGCAGGGAATTTAGCACACTTTTAACCTGACCATATCCTTTTGAGTCAAATGAATGACAAAGTAATTGCTTTGTTTTTTGTTTTATTGAATGTGTTCAGGCTTGAATGTCCACTGTAGCAGAAAGCCACTATAACATCTTTGAAGGCAAAAGGTCACAGCCTGGTGACAGAATCGCCATAAAGTGCAGAGATCATATATTTAAATGGCTCTTGTACATGAGACTTGACACAGTCATCACTCCGATGCTCCTTGGTGAGCTGCCTTAGCCTAAAGACAGCAAAATGACACACTCAATAATGCTCTTCATCTGTTTCCTTTTTAGAAAAGAGCTTTTTAGCTTCAGATCGAAAACAATCTCCATGATGAAATTTTAATGCCGTTTTAATAAGTGATACTGACATTAATTGCTCATGTGGGAGGGATATTACATTCTACCCAAAAGTCATCAGGCATGAAGGCCCAGTTGACACCCTTGGAAGCCAGTCTTTTTAAGCATCACCTCAGTAGGGGCCCAAGCAGGACCCTCTGTCAACAAACCACGTAGCCCTTGCCCTCAGCAGCTATAAACAATGGACCTCCCAAAGTACCTTATTTACACACACACACATGTACACAAACGTGAAATGAAAGACACTAGCTGAAGAGGCACACACTCATCAGACGTCTGTTCCAGTCAGGAATGAGCACATTCTGTTTTGGTGGTTTGTGGGGGAGCCCAAGCTTGTGGCAAGGATTTTGGCTCATAATAAAACCACTGGTGCTCTTGTCGAGAGAGAAATATCCCAATTAATGTTGAGACTTATAGGAGAAAACAATACAAGAACAAAATCAAAGCAGAAAAACACACTTTTTTCATGCATAAAACATCAAAAATAAAAGGATGTGAAAGTAATGTAAGACTTAATTTAGTGTGTGTTTCCGGTAACATTTTTGAGAGAGTGACGTAGTGGGAGTCAAGGGCTGAGGGACCAGCTCCAACTGCCGCAGACAACAGCTGACCAGTGTGACTGGTGGCCACTTGGAAGGGAAGAGCAGTGCCAACGTGGCCATCTGAGGCCTGCTTATTTATAATGGTAAGATTGGCTGTTCCGTACACAGCAAAGCAGCGGCACCACAATGCGCTAGTTAACTTATGATGGCGTAATATGGTTGAGCCCTTTAACCCCATGCTGCATCAGGCATATTGGATCCAACATCATTCCAAATCAACAGGGTTATTCCTAACCCATAGACTGTATCAATTTTTACTGGAAGAGGTTTGACTACTTTGACCAACTTGTCTATATCCTTATCATATCAAAAGCACATAAGATTATTGCTCATATGGGAGTATTTTACCTAATGCAATCCAAAAAGGGTCAATGCATTCCCACAGAACAAAGAAATTTGTTTTAGTCATTGAGATGTTCTCCAAAACATTGAAAAGGCCAATTGAGTTGTTTCCCCTTAGATTAAGCGAAGATAGCAATTAAAAACGGTGCTGCTTTTGCCATTTGTTTACATGACTGCAATGTTTGGAAGAATGAAGATGCACACGTTTGAAAACAAATTGGAAAGTGAACTTTTTCCTGAAAACGAAATTATTGTTTTGCACTGTAACTGTTAACTGTGTGTGGATAAATCGTCACCTGAGAAAACAGAGAACGTAAATGTTAACTGTTCAGTGTAGTATATTAGAAACAAAACAACAACAGACCACAGTGCTGTTTGCCATTTGTGATTATAAATACATTTAGGAAATTGTTGCACCCAACTGTTCCGTAGTACTTAAATACTTCAAATTCTATGTGACGGTGTTTAAAGTAAGAATAAGCCTTTTTCCCTTCTTAGAGGCTGTAGAGGCAAAATGCAGAGGTTAAACTGCAATTGGGAATTGTTCTTAACTTTTGAAATGTTTTATAACATCAATTTGTCCCGCATTGGTTTTGGAGAGGAGCGCTGTCGTTTATGCTCTGGTTTTCCCCACACTGAGGTCAACAGTTTAGACTCACCCTCCCTTTATTTTACACTCTTCATCCCTGCCTCAAGACCAAATAATTGGACAACACCTGTTGACTTGGCCTCACTCATGTTGTCTAACATAATGGCAGGCTAGAACTCCCTCATGTCCCACCGTGCACAAGCTCATCTCCCAAGTGTGTGGGAAAACTGGATGAATAAAGCCAAACTAAACAACCTTGATTGCAACAGACCTTAATCATCACGTTCTTACCCCAATTAAACATATCTATCAATACGTGGGGGTGTGAGAACTTGGCCACCCACAAAGCTACAGTATTTTTTCATCAGCTTCTGAATAATTTATTGCATTGCACATTTGAATAAGAACACAGTATTAATATACAATAGGTTTTTTAAAAATACAATATGGCATATGTTTTTCATAAGTTTTAAAATTTCTATGGATGAACATAAATTATTATCTGTTCCTTTTTTTTATTATTCTCTGTTCCTTTTTAAAATTCAAATTTAGTCCAAAGAGATGGAAAGGTCCATCCATCCATTTTCTGAGCCGCTTATCCTCACAAGGGTCGCGGGAGATGGAAAGGAAAAAAAAAAAAAAATTACTTGTTCAGGTCATAAACACAGGACATAAAACATACTTTGAGTTAATTAACTAGGATTTGTGGAGGTGCCATGGTGATCCATTTGGAACTCAAAGCAATTCCAACATGTTGAGGTTTTGCTTTGTAACCCAACATGAACTTCGAACTCAGGACATCACAACAGAACCTGCTGTTAAGCCAGAAGAACTCATTGCAGGGCGCCGTTTTAAGTACATCAAAGTCCTTCTCGCTTTTCACACAAATTTGGAAGCTGTGCAAAGAGCGAAACAAAAATAAGTCAACTGAAGTAGGGTTGGAATGAGAATATTCCTTCTAGGATTTTGATGTAATTAATATAAATATGATCACGTTACATCAGCAAAGACAGATGTGCCCCCCAATGGAAAGTACCTAACAAGTGTTTTTGCTAAGCAGTAAACCATGAGACAACTGAATGTGGCAGTGGAGAAGGAGAAAATAGAGCCTGTCTGACATCCATCTCCCCACTGAAAAAAAAAACAGACAAAACATTCACACAGCCGATGGATATACAAGCAAAGATCGAGGTGTGTTCATACGAGCCGGCATTCAGGTGAAACTCCGCAAGAGAGGACACAGATTGGCGTTCCCGTCGATCCACCTCGCGAATGTACGCTCCCTACCCAACAAAATGGACGAGCTTCATCTTCTGTTAAAGACCAGTAAAGACTTCGGACGTTCCGCGGCCATGTGCTTCACGGAGACCTGACTTTGCGACGCTGTACCCGATGGCGCCGTCACGCTTCCCGGCTTCAACATTCATCGAGCGGACCGCGACATGGAATCATCAGGAAAAACGAAGGGCGGCGGGATATGCCTCCATATAAACGAAAAATGGTGTACGGACGTCACGGTGCTCAGCACACACTGCAGCCCGCATTTGGAGTCGCTGTTTCTGAACTGTAAACCATTTTACTCGCCACGTGAGTTTGCATCGTTTATACTGGCTGGAGTCTATATCACACCGCAAGCTAACACGAGCGCCGCATTGCTAACGCTCGCCGAACAAGTCAACGAAATTGAAAAAAAACACCCTGACTCACCCCTCATTATTCTCGGGGACTTTAACAAAGCTAAACTCAACTACGAACTCCCTAAATACAAGCAGCACATCGACTGTCCTACCAGGGAAAATAATACTTTAGACCACTGCTACACTACGGTAAAAAACGCATACCGTGCTATACCTCGTGCAGCCCTGGGCTCGTCTGATCACTGCTTAATTCACTTAATACCGACGTACAAGCAAGAACTTAAATGTGCGAAGCCTACAGTGAAAACAGTGAAAAAGTGGACCAATGAAGCAAAGATGGAACTTCAAAGCTGTTTAGACTGCACAGACTGGAGTGTCTTTGAAAATTCAGCTGGCAGCCTGGATGAATATACGGACACTGTCACATCCTATATCAGTTTCTGTGAAGAGGTTTGTGTACCAACAAAATCATTTCGGACATTCAACAACAACAAGCCGTGGTTCACTGCTAAACTTAAGCAGCTTCGCCAAGCTAAGGAAGATGCATATCAGAGCGGGGACAGGGCCCTGTATAATCGAGCTAGAAACCAGCTTACTAAAGAAATTAACATTGCAAAGAGGATCTATGCAGCAAAGTTGGAAAAACAGTTTAGCGCGAACGACTCGAAATCAGTCTGGCGTGCATTCCAATCGCTGACTAATTAAAAGCGACGATCCCCCCAAGCTGAGAACAATAGCACACTAGCCAACGACTTGAATACCTTCTATTGCAGATTTGAAAAGGACAGTTTCACTCCACACACCCACCCGGCCGCACCCGGGACCACAACCACACCTCTGACTTCTGCGTTAACCATCCATGAACAGGATGTGAGACGCATCTTCAAACAACAGAAGATTAACAAAGCAACAGGACCGGACCATGTGTTCCCCATCCTGCCTCAAAGTCTGCGCGGACCAGCTCGCTCCAGTCTTCACTCAGATCTTTAACAGATCTTTGGAAATGTGCGAAGTTCCATCCTGCTTCAAACGCTCCACCATCATTCCAGTCCCCAAGAAACCTGCAATCTCTAGTCTGAATGACTACAGGCCTGTCGCTTTGACATCTGTGGTCATGAAGTCCTTTGAACGTCTCGTGCTGGACCACCTCAAGAGTGTCACAGGTCCCCTGCTGGACCCCCTGCAGTTTGCCTACCAAGCGAACAGGTCTGCGGATGATGCAGTCAACATGGGACTGCACTTCATCCTAGAACACCTCGACAGTGCAGGGACCTACGCGAGGATCCTGTTCGTGGACTTCAGCTCAGCGTTCAACACCATCATCCCTGAACTCCTTTCAACCAAGCTTCTCCAGCTCAGCGTCTCACCTGCCATCTGCCAGTGGATTTACAGCTTTCTGACGGGCAGGACACAGCAGGTCAGGCTGGGGGAGGCCACCTCATCCACACGCAGCATCAGCACTGGGGCGCCCCAAGGTTGTGTCCTCTCTCCGCTGCTCTTCTCTCTCTACACGAACGACTGCACCTCAGCGAACCCGACTGTCAAGCTCCTGAAGTTTGCAGATGACACCACTGTCATCGGCCTCATCAAGGACGGTGACGAGTCTGCATATCGACAGGAAGCGGAACGGCTGGAGCTGTGGTGCGGGCGACACAACCTGGAGCTGAACATGCTCAAGACGTTAGAGATGATCGTGGACTTCAGGAGGCATCCTTCGCCACAGCTGCCCCTCACGTTGTCCAGCTGCCTTGTGTCAACCGTCGAGACCTTCAAGTTCCTGGGAATTACAATCTCTCAGGACCTGAAGTGGGCGAACAACATCAACTCCGTCCTCAAAAAGGCCCAGCAGAGGATGTACTTCCTGCGGCTTCTGAGAAAGCACGGCCTGCCACCGGAGCTGCTGAGACAGTTCTACACAGCGGTCATCGAATCGGTCCTGTGTTCTTCCATCACAGTCTGGTTTGGTGCTGCTACAAAAAAGGACAAACTCCGACTGCAACGGACAATCAAAACTGCTGAAAGGATTGTCGGTACCCCCCTACCCACCATTGAGGACTTGCACGCTGCCAGAACTAAGACAAGGGCGTGCAAAATCCTCTCGGACCGTCTGCACCCCGGTCACCAGCTCTTCCAGCTCCTTCCCTCAGGTAGGCGCTACCGATCAACGCAAACTAGAACTAGTAGACATTCCAACAGCTTCTTCCCTCTTGCGATCAACTTCTTAAACACCTAACCTATAATTCCATTACAACAAGCTGGCAATTTTTTGACTTGAGTTCGTTGTCACATTTCTGTGGGGCCAATTATGTATTACTTGTGCACTCACTGTAGTTGTCTCGCCATGCTGCACTATTTGCATATACTGGCCACTCATGCCAGAGTAGCATCTGCTCCATTTGCACACTGATTGAGGAGTATCTGTAACATTTGCACAACCGACATTGTCCCAGATGATCGCACTACTCGTCACTTTAAACCGCATACACTCCTTGAAGTCTCAGCGCCCTTTGCACAATGGTCATTGCACCGGACTATTGCAATATTAGTCGTTCGAACTGCTCTAAGTGCTAGAGGACTCTGCATCTTTTTGCACAATTGTTTTTTGTCAATGTCTTTATGTCCCCAAAGTGTTCTGTAAATTGACTGTTTGTTGTACTAGAGCGGCTCCAACTACCGGAGACAAATTCCTTGTGTGTTTTGGACATACTTGGCAAATAAAGATGATTCTGATTCTGATTCTGATAACAGCTGTTATCCGAACAAGCAGGCCTGTCAAACTCATTGTAGTTGAGGGGCCACAAACAGCCTAATTTGATGTCAACCGAGCCGGACCAGTAAAACCATAGCATACTTAAAATAAATACATTTTCCCCTTTGTTTTAATGCAAAGCTATACAAGTTCATTAAGATTTTTTTTTATATTTTCTGATGATTTTAAAAAACAACTCAAATTTCCTAAGACATTTTTGTTTCAATTTGTCATGTTCGTTTAATACCTGACCGTAGTTATAGTATTTAAAGGAATTTGGAACCAAAAAATTTAGTCTTGTGCTGAAAATTAAATGAATTTATGAAGATCTAGAAATTATTTTCTATCCGTTTTCTGCATAATCATAATAATTGTCAAAATTCTACCCCACTCAAATGTATTTTTTCACTTTCAAATTCTTCCTGCAGGCTGGTGTTGGCCCACGGGCCTTATATCTGACACCCCTGCGATAAAGCATATTACACTGTGATGCTTACAAAAACAATTGAAAACTCTAATAACTCAATAAATCACATAATGATTAGATTTTTAATGTAATGTTAATGTATAGTGGAATGTATGATGTGTTGTTGGATTCATGAAGGTTAAATCAAAGGCAACTGGACTTCTTAGGTTTCATCATTTACCCAAAAGGCTTCTTTAACCCTAACTGACTCGGGGAAAGTCAAGATTTTCAGGACGGTGTGGCATCTATAAACAGTAAAACTCAGGTGTTAAGTCTTTCATGTCCCTGTAGAGGAATTTTGGCCCGCACTTCTTCTCAGAATTGTTTTAACTTAGTCATATTTGAGTGTTTTCGAGCATGAACGGCGTTTAAGGTCATACCATAACATCTCAATTGGATTTAAATCTGGACTTTGACTCTCCAAATCTTTAATTTTGGTTCGTTTGAGCATATAGTGGTGGACTTGCTGGTATGTTTTGGGTTGTTGCCTTGCTGCATAACCCAAGAGCGCTTGCACCTGAAGTGACAAACGGATGGGTGGAAGTTCGCCTGCAGGATTTTCTGACAGACTAGAATTCATTGTTCCATTAATCACAGCAAGTCATCCGGGTCCTGATTAGCAAAAGCAATTCCAGACCATCACACTGCCACCACCATGTTTGACGGTAGGCATGATGTTATTTTTATCAAATCAAAATTTTACACCAGCTGTAACGGGCCACGTACCTCCCAAATAGTTCAACTTTTGTCTCGTCAGTGCACAAAATATTTCTCCCAAAGTCTTGGGAGTCATCAAGATGTTTTTTTTGGCAAATGTGAAATGAGCCTTTGTGTTCTTTTTCGTCAGCAGTGGTTTTCACCCTGGAACTCCCGTGGGTGCCATTTTTGGATAGGATACTTCTTAAGGTTCAGTGACCCGGGAGGCCTGGTTCTTTGGATGTCGTTCTGGTTGCTTTATTGACCACTAGGATGAGTCGCCGTTGCACTCTTAGAGTAATTTTGGTTGGCCAAACCCTCCTATTCCCAGTTTTCTGGATTGGTGGGTAATAATTCTGAGTCCGGAAACCTTGAAAATTTCCAGCAATTATACACAGTGGGACAAAAAATTATTTAGTCAGCCACCAATTGTGGAAGTTCTCCCCCTGAAAAAGATGAGAGAGGCCTATAATTTTCATCATAGGTATACCTCACCTACGAGAGACAAAATGAGAAAAAGAAAGAAAAAAAATCCAGAAAATCACATTGTTTTGCTATTTAAAGAATTTATTAGCAAATTCCATCTATCCATCAATTTTCTGAGCCACTTGTCCTCAGCGAATTGCAGTATTAGCAAATTATGGTAGAAATAAGTATTTGGTCAATAACAAAAGTTCATCTCAATACTTTGTTACATACGCTTTGTTGGCAATGACAGAGGTTGAATGTTTTCGATAAGTCTTCATAAGGTTTTCACACACTGTTGCTGGTAATTTGGCCCATTCCTCCATGCAGATCTCATCTAGAGCAGTGATGTTTTGGGGCTATCGCTGGGCAACACAGACTTTCAACTCCTTCCAAAGATTTTCTGTGGGGTTGAGATCTGGAGACTGGTTTTGCCACTCCAGGACCTTGAAATGCTTCTTACAAAACCACTCCTTCATTGCCCAGGCGGTGTGTTTGGGATCATTGTCATGCTGAAAGACCCAGCCACGTTTCATTTTCAATGCTCTTGCTGATGGAAGGAGGTTTTCACTCAAAATCTCACGATACATGGCCCCATTCATTCGTTCTTTCTTTCCTATGATGAAAATTACAGGCCTCTCTCATCTTTTTAAGTGGGAGAACTTGCACAATTGGTGGCTGACTAAATACTTATATATTTATATATATATACACACCACTGTGTGTAAGTGTGTCTGACGGATCGACTGTCACAGGCATTCAATGTTGGTTTTCGGCCTTGCTGCTTACATGTAGTGATTTCTGCAGATTCTCTGAACCTTTTGATGATATTATGGACCGTAGATCATGAAATCCCAAAATTCCTTGCAATTGTACATTGAGGAACATTGTCCTTAAACTGTTCGACTAGTTTCTCACGTACTTGTTCACAAAGAGGTGAACCTCGCCCCGTCTTTGCTTGTGAATGACTGAGCAATTCAGGGAAGC
Source organism: Phycodurus eques (assembly GCF_024500275.1). Classification (NCBI taxonomy): domain Eukaryota; kingdom Metazoa; phylum Chordata; class Actinopteri; order Syngnathiformes; family Syngnathidae; genus Phycodurus; species Phycodurus eques. The sequence continues at coordinate 32,495,685 of NC_084525.1, forward strand.
TCCTGTTATACCCAATCGTGGCACCCACCTGTTCCCAATTAGCCTTTGTGGGATGTTCCAAACAGGTGCATTGCTCAACTTTCTCGGTCTTTTTTGCCACCTGTCCCAGCTTTTTGGGAACATGTTGTAGCCATAAAATTCTAAGTTAATGATTATTTGCTAAAAACAATAAAGTTTATCAGTTTGAACATTAAATATCTTGTCTTTGTAGTGTCTTCAATTAAATATAGGTTGAACATGATTTGCAAATCATTGTATTCTGTTTTTATTTATGTTTAACACAACGTCCCAACTTCATTGGAATTGGGGTTGTAGAATGAAGATCAACATGGACAACAGAAATGGAATTCAAGAGAGAGATAAAAATACCTCAGGAGCTATGTATCTGCAGGTGTTATTTTACCCTTGCACCATATGACCTACACCGTGAGTGGGTGCGCGATAGAAAATGGGTGGAAGTGTCTGACCAGTGAGGGCACATAGTACTGCAGATCTCTGCATATATTTGCAATGGAGAAAATTCATAACACAATAGGTGTGCTGTTCCAAACATGCAGCTAAAATCATGCCTAGGTCAGCTGGACCAGCAGACATGCTGCGGGAGGGATTCACTACAGCAGGCTGGCTGCTGCTGTGATCTGCAACCCTTCACCCCGCCTTCCAATTTGAGGATGGGTTTGGAAGTGAACCAGTAAACAGAAGAAACCGGTGGCAGGCGCAGCCAATTGCTGCTCACCATACTGACACGCCCACATTTTACCCAAGATGTGCCGGCACAGTGGACGACTGGTTAGCACATCTGCCTCACAGTTCTGGGGTTCAAATCCCAGTTCTGGGGTTCAAATCCCAGCCCCGCCTGTGTGGAGTTTGCATGTTTTCCCCGTGCTTGGGTGGGTTCTCTCCGGGCACTTCGGTTTCCTCCCACATCCCAAAAGCATGCGTGGTAGGTTGATTGAAGACTCTAAATTGCCCGTAGGTGTGAATGCGAGTGCGAATGGTTGTTTGTCTCTATGTGCCCTGGGATTGGCTGCCGACCGGGTCAGGGTGTACCCCACCTCCTGCCCAGAGATAGCTGGGATAGGCTCCAGCAGCCCGCGACCCTAGTGAGGATAAACGGTAAAGAAAATGGATGGATGGATGGATGTCTTTCTGCTGAAGGGCAAACAGCAGCGAAGACAACCTTCTGACTACAAATATTATAGGGACGGCATTTTATATTCGCAATTTAGTTCTTTGTCAAGCCTCTGCAAAGTGATTTGGCCCCATGTCAAAAAATATATTGCCCATGTGGTCAATACATGTTCCTTGTCAGTGATGTGCCATCTTCAGTTGTTTGGGTGTCATTATAGTTGACCAAAGCAAGCACTCAATTGATTTTGAATAATAGCCGATCTGAAGTTGCTTCAGGTTTAGTTGACCTGTACACATTTGTTGTGTGATCGTCACTGTAATTATGGATCATTGATGCATTGTTTCTGAATTATATTCAAATAAGAATGCTTGAGGTCAAAGGTCATGTGTAATATTTTTAGGGGGTCAGTGAGTTCTTAGAAGACAAAGTACACTTCAGACAGAGATGATCAAGTGGTGGAGCAGTTATGCTGCTGCTGCTGCATGTTCATTTTTTTAATGATTAAAATAGACTCATGTTGGGAATCAAGTCCACCCACACTTTTAGAAGCAGAGATGTAATCTTAAACCACAGCCTAAAAGGGGACTTCCCAGCAGGTTTCTCCTTTGTTTGGTGAAGGAAGTCATTTATTCCCCTCCAATCCCAGGATCAAGGCAAATCTTAACCATCCACCAAAAAAAGTCAGTGAGCTTCACTGATTCAACTGTTTACCCTAAAGCAGAGCAACGTGAACATTCCTGAAGCTAATTACTGGGTTGCACCATGTGAGAGGGGATCAGGTGCCCACTTTATCGGCATCAAATGCCTTCCCTCCGATTGGTGCATACCCTCTCCATACAGTTTAAAACCCTTACAATCAGATTCCCTCCGTCACCCCGTGACAAAGGATCAAGAGGCAGGACACTTGGAAAAACTTGGTTCATCTTCTGGCGGCTGGCTCAAGAAGAAGGATCTGGGAATCCCAGTAATGCAAAGGTGGGATTGCTCATGCGGCAAAGGAGCACTTTTCTCTCGGCCAGTTTGACAACAGGAACCTTATTCATAGGATAAGCTTACCTGTGTTGTTAACGGCATCACACTTATATTTAATTTATTTCCTGGATCATACACACTCTATCTAGTTTTTGTTTTGTTTTTTACACCTACAAATGTCCTTTTTAACTCATTGTGCAATCTTCCATTCATTTGTTGGAACAGGAACAACATTGGTTAATGAATTTATAAGCAAAATCAAAAGATCAGACAGCCGCTGTTTAACAGTTGAATGCTCGCCTGAGGCATTCTTTGCTCTTCTAGTGACTCCATGTTTGGAAATAAGTGTACAAATCCAAGTCAGCCAGAGAGTGAGAGCAGACTTTGGACAAGCAATGCGGGAGAGTGCAGGATGGAGATATGTCAATACATGTGGGTCAGGGGAAATGCTGTTGGTTGGGAGATACACACATTTGTCCAAGGTCAACCAGAGGCTCTGCGGGAGACAGTCCGGACCTTTTCTGCATCATTTAGTTTTATGGGAACCAATGTACTATCGTGCATCTGCAAGGAGTGTCAGGTTTAATTTTACTGTTAGCACTGTGATTCTTGTTTTTATCATTGACAAGACATGCTTCAGAGAAACCAACCTATGGATGTGTTTATTGACTGCATGGACTGAGTGACTGCAGTTTATTAACTCACCTGGTGAATCATCCTGTCTAGACTTTGGGCCTGCAGCAATCTGTCCCATTTTTAATCAGACATACTGACAAAAGGGCTGTGTTGTGGTGTAAAATGTAAGATTTAACACAAGCAGATGTGCGGTGTGTGATCTCAGTACAGAGAAATTGTTAACGACAACAAACGACCACTTAATTGTAATTAAATTGTAACCTGGCAATAAAGGTTAGGTTTAATATATGCAGACGTGCATTACATATCCAGTCAAACAGCTACGGTGTGGCGCACACTCTTCATTTTTCATTGACCTTTAAGATTTAAGATCAAATCAGTGGACCTTGATGACTTCGCACGTGTGGATTCCTGCACCATTAAAAAGGTTGACACTTTGAAGAACAGATGAAATCCATGACTGAAATTAATTAATTTGCCCTACCTATTATGATGAGCTCCAAAACAAAGCTACTTGTATTTGTAGCTTTAATTGTTATTGGTTTGTTCCTAAAGAAATTTCTGATCTTAAACAACGGATCCTACAGCAAAATTCCGTGATACAGGGTCTTGAGAGAAACGTCAGCATGTTTTTATCCATATAACTGTTTCTATGCTAGTGAGTGCTAATACCCACCTCTGAACAGCTAATTGGGAGTCTCATATTTACTGAAGCTAATCATTACAGATGTTTGGCTAGTAATAAAGAGCCATTTAATGATCCTGCTGTGTAAAACACTCCTGTTACAATTGGCCAGGAGCTGGATATAAAAGTCAGCAATTAAGAAAGAAGTTACGGCATCTCACAAAGAAGGTATTTTTGTACCACAAATCACTGCATGTTGCTATATTGATACGAAAACAAAAGTAATAACTAAATCAGCCAATGTCTGTCATTCAATACACCAAACAAAGATTGGCCAAATGGTTTGTATACATTTTTACAAGTCAATTTTTACAGGTTAAGGTTAATCATGCCCATGTGATTCCAACATCAGTGTGTTTTAAAGAACTCCTTTGATTTATTTTATTCCAGACAGAGTTGTTTGAAGCAAAACACTGCAGAGGGGTGGGGGTACATTTTTTTGGTCCACTGCTCACGCATGCAAAATTGGGCCTTGAAAAGAAATATTGATTGTGACCAACTAACCAGAGGAACCCAGGAGCCTAAAAGAGACAGTCCGAAAACAGAATCTTGGAACCCCGACCTCACAACGTCGGACAGGTAAATTTTACTTGTCCTCATAACTCTCAAACGGACCTTAATTTGAAGGTGTGCTCACACCTCCAAAGACATCTGTTAACCAGGGGTCGATGCACACATACAAGAAAGCAGCAGCAGCAACCTTCCCTTTCATTGAACACAGCCGTGAGGGGTCCGTTTCCTTGTATAATAAAATGTAATTATAGGCATGAGGACCTAGTGTGCTTGTGTGAAAACACACTGAGGACACGTGGTTAATCAGCAATGAAGCACAGAAAAGTTGGTGAACATCACTGTGAACCTGTGCTTACAGACAAGCTGGAACAAGCTATTTAGACCTTCCAGCAGGAAAAGAGCAGACAAGCCTTCACCAGTGATCATACATCACCACTCAGCTGATGATTCTTAATGACTTTCAGGAATAACAACATCTCTAAGGCTGAACTCTCCTGAGGTCTTACTATTTGTAAATCGACCCCGTAATAGGACTTTTTTGAACAGCTGCTATGCATAATGTTGTGCAATACCTCTGCGAATCTTCCAAGATTTCAAATCTATACATCACTATAATCAACAGGATTATCGTGTTTTTTCTTTTTTGCCTTTGGCCTTTTGTGTTTTTGTGACGCTACAACAGAAGGGTACTGGTGATGACAAAAAGGAAAGTGTGAACATGTGTCTCTGTTCTGGTTGCTCAGTGCAATATAGCTAAATCAGCAATAATTCAAAACTAAAGATCATGCATTAAGCTGCCTTTGCATTCCACAGAGCACCCAGCAAAGGAGGGATATTGCCAAGGGATAATAAGGTGCATGACAACTTCAGAGCCAGGGTCTGTTGTGACATATAAAACACTTGCTATCCGCCTGTGCTGCAGCTCTGATACGACGTCCAAAGGTGGAAGGATGACTTCATCATGACTTTTGTGTTAGTGACATTTACTGTATATATATACAGTGCCACCAGAAATTATTCACACCCTTTCACGTCTTCCACATTTTGCTGTTACAGGCTGATTCTAAAGGTGATCTGAGTTTAGTTTGAAAAAAACAAAAAAGAAAAAAAAAGAAACACATAAAATATCCCATAATGACAAAGTAAAAACACATTTTCAGACATTTGTGTAAATGTAGAAAAAAATTGAACATTCAAACATAATTCACACCCTTTTCTATGACACGCAAACGTAAGCTCAGGTGATTCTGATTTCCACTCATCATCCTTGAGATTATTTTACAACTTCAATGGAGTCCACCTGTAGTAAATTCAGTTGATTGAACAGCATTTGGAATGGCACACACCTGTCTATATAAGGTCGCATAGTTGGCAGAAACCAAGCAATGAAGTCTCAGGAGTTGTCTGCAGAACTCCGAGACCAGATTGTGTCAAGGCACAAATCTGAGGAAGGATACAAAAGAATTTCAGCAGCATTGAAGGTCCCGAAAAGCACTGTGGTCTCAATTATTCAGAAATGGAAGACGTTTGGAACCACCAGGACCCTTCCTAGATCTAGCCGTAGGACCAAGCTGGGTAACCAGGGAAGAAGGGCCTTGTCATAGAGGTGAACAAGAACCCTATGGTCACTAAGGCGGAGCTCCAGTGTTCCCTTGCGGAGATAGGAGAACCATCCAGAAGGTCAACCATTGGTAACGCACTCCACCAATCAGGTCTTTATGGTAGAATGACCAGAAGGAAGCCACTTCTCACTGAAAGGCATATGGCAGCCCACTTGGAGTTTGCTAAAAGGCCCCTCAAGGATTCTCAGACCTGCAGAAACAAAATTCTGTGGTCTGATGAAACCAAAACAGAACTTTTTGGCCTGAATTACAAGCGTCATATCTGGAGAAGAAGAAGTACTGCTCATCACCTGGTTAACACCCTCCCTACTGTGAAGCAAGGTGGTTGTACATATGTACATATCATGCTGTGGGGCTGTATTTCTGCTGCAGGAACTGGGCGACTAGTCTGCATAGAGGGTAAGATGACAGCTGCCAAATGTAGAGAAATTCTTCAAGTGAACTTGCTCCAGAGTGCTCTGGAACTCAGACTAGGGCGTCGATTCATCTTCCAACACGGCAATGACCCAAAGCACACAGCCAAGATAACAAAGGAGTTGCTTCAGGAGCAGACTGCGAATGTCCTCGAGTGGCCCAGCCAGAGCCCTGACTTGAATCCCACTGAACATCTCTGGAAAGACCTACAAATGGTCTTTCGGCTTAGCTCCTTCTTCCCCACAACGGACCGATACAAAGTCCGCATCAATACAGACGCTGCTCCGATCCATCTGTTGATCTCCTGTTCCTTTCTTCCCTCACTCGTGAACAAGACCCCAAGCTATTTGAACTCCTCCACTTGGGGCAGGATCTCATCTCAGGATCTCTGGAGGGGGCACTCTACCCTTTTCCGACTGAGGACCATGGTCTCAGATTTGGAGGTGCTGATTCTCATCCCAGCCGCTTCACACTTGGCTGGGAACCGCGCTAGTGAGCATTGGAGAGCAATGGCTTGACGAAGCCAACAGAATCACATCATCTGCAAAAAGCTAAGATGCAATACTGGGGCCACCAAAACAGACCCCCTATATGCCTCGGCTACGCCTAGAAATTCTGTCCATAAAAGTTATGAACAAGATCGGTGACAAAAGGGCAGCCTTGGCGGAGTCCAACCCTCACCAGAAAGGAGTCCGACGTTTGCCGGCAATGCGGACCAAACTCTGACACTGGTCGTACAGGGACCGAACAACCTGTATCACAGGGTTTGGCACCCCATACTGCTGAAGCAACCCCACAGGACTCCCCGAGGGACACCGCCAAACGCCTTCTCAAAGTCAACAAAACACATGTAGACTGTTTGGGCGAACTCCCATGCACCCTCGAGGACCCTGCCGAGGGTGTAGAGCTGGTCCACTGTTCAACGGCCAGGACGTAAACCACGCTGCTTGTCACGATATGAAGGTATCCGTCGTAACTGGACCCAGAAACAAGCGGAGGCTGAGAAGTTTGTGGTGAATAGTTTCTTGAAAAGGAATTGTGAATTGGAGGCGTAATGGCGGGTCGTCGAGATAGGGAACGTACAGCAGGCGGTGGCGTGAGCAGGTGGATGGCTTGGCGGCATGGTGGAAGAGGTCAGCAAGGCGGGGAACACAGAAGGAGCACAAAGGATGAGGAAGAACATGGAAATCAGAACAATGTGAATAAGGCGTAGCTTACGGGAAGGTACTAGGCCGGTGTACCAAGGCTGAACGTTAATACTCTGGCGAGGGTTTCCAAGCTCTAGCAGGCTTTTATGCAGGCAGAGATGATGATGGCTGATTGAAAATCAGCCATCATGCGCGGCCAAGGTGGTGCTGATTACAGGGAAGGGAGAGAGAGAGAGGTGGAGAGAGAGAGAGAGCAAGGGGGCGCAAAGCCCCACCCAAGCTCCAACAACCAAACAAACAGGAACTACAAGTATAGCTCATGACTCCTCCTGAATCTGAGATTCGACTTCCCGACGGATCCCCCTCTCCATCACCCCTGAATAGACCTTACTAGGGAGGCTGAGGAGTGTGATCCCCCTGTAGTTGGAACACACCGTCCGTTCCCCCTTTTTAAAAAACGGGACCACCACCTAAGTCTACCAATCTAGAAGCACTGTCCCTGATGTCCACGCGATGTTGCAGAGGCGTGTCAACCAGAACAGCCCCACAACATCCAGAGCCTTTAGGAACTCCGGGCGAATCTCATCCACCCCTGGGGTCTTGCCACCTAGGAGCTTTTTAACCACCTTGGTGACCTCAACCCCAGAGATAGGAGAGCCCACCTCAGAGACCCCAGACTCTGCTTCCTCATGGGAAGGCGTGTTCGGTGGAATTGAGGAGGACTTTCAAGTATTCTCCCCACCGACTCACAACGTCCCGAGTAGAGGTCAGCAGCACCCCATCCTCATCCACACCCATCACTCAACATCAAAGTTACAGTTGAGTACACGAGTTGTTTTTCATTTTAATTGTCACAACAATGGTTACATTCTTATTTAATTTGTCTAATAGTTAATAATGTTACAATGTTACTTGAGAAATTACCTGTGCAGTACAGGTTTTATGATGGTGGAACAGATTATTTCTATTGAATCTGAAAAATTATTAACGTGACCTTAAACTTGAACAGATTGTGTTCAACCTTAGAGGTTCCACTTCCCAACAATATTTTGCTTCCACGTAAAGTTAGCGAGCACTCATTTGCTGGCTTCTCATGGAGGGCGATGGCACTGCCCAAACAAGGCCCCAAGGCTGAATATCCTTTTTGACAGACGCATGTGCAGGTATTCCATCCATCCATTTTCAGAGCCGCTTCTCCTCAGAACTGTGAGGTTGACGCTCTAACCAGTCGGTCACTGTGCCGCCTGTGCAGGTATTGTATGTGCAAAAAGTCTTGATTGATGTCTAACTATGAATGACCTTGGACTATTTAAAACGGTTACATATAATTATTACACAGAGCCCAGGCTTACTAAAATAAATGATATCAGTAGCTCAACAGCATGATGCAATGATGAGTTCCAAAGCTGCAACAGTGTTGACAAGCCTGAGTGGGTTAATCATGAAGTAAATGAAAAAATAGGCATGAACTAACAGCTCTACCCTAAGGTCTACATCTGTGCCAGAGTATCTGACAGTCAGCTTCAACGCCTGCGTGCCCTCATCTCCACCCCTTGGATCCAATAAAAAGTCATACTCCTGTCAGGGAATATGGGGTCTCTTGGACCTGGCAGAGCCCATCACTCTTAGAGCTGCTTGTCCACAAAAATCCCACAGAGCCTCGGTGTAGGGAAACAAACATTTAACTACCCCTTTTAAAGTATTAACTGACTGACTTGGCTCGAGCTGTGGCCAGCATGAGGATGGATGAGAAAGCGACATCATGACCATCCCAACCAAGTACATTAATTTTGATCCATAATCACATCACTTTTCTATGAATGGCATAAAAAGAACTCAACAGAATACAACAAACTGACTTGGGGGTGTCACATTTCACCAAATAATGCAGTTGTGAAAAATTTACAAAAAAGAAAAAAGCATCTGCTGTTCCCACAACTTGATCCTGCGTTGTGTTGTGGCGCAGGCCCTGTTCGTCACCAGAGACTTTGTGTAAAAGTAAACCTTCTCAAGTGACTACATAGGCTTTTCAACACAATTGAATGCTCATCATTAATGTCCATTATAGTCGTGTGAAATTTGACAACAACAAAATGCCCTTTTCCCACAAAGAATGTGACAGCATTATATTTGTGCATGTCGCTATTCCAGCTACATAGCAGCACAATGCAAATAAGTGCTGGCATCAACGGTTGTCTCCTGCAGAACTGACAGCTGGTTTATAACAGCAACATAAGGCAAAAGTTGAGTCAAACAAAAGCTATTACCTCACACAAAACACACTGAGTCATGAACACCCCAAAAAAATTACTGGGCCTTTTATTATTTTTCATACTGTCACATTTTTACCGACTATAGTAGTTTTTGGTCACAATAATAAAAGTCCTGCCACTCAGGAGAAACATGCTACTGCGAGAGGTCAGGCGAACATGACTCATAAAGTATATACAGTAAACTTTACAATACTTATTGATCCCCAGTGGGGGACTGTGGAGAAATTGAGGGGACTGTGCAACTGGGTTACACCCCACAGCAGTTGGGGATTGGTGCCTTCTTAAATGGCAAGCAAAGAAAGAGGAGTAAGTACGTAAGCAAACTGGCTTCTCTCCAGCCACCAAGCCACATTTTCATATTGAAGACTGAGCTACAACCATGCAATTCTAGCCCTTTATTACAGAATTCCCCAAATAGGTATACTGTAATAAAAGCTAACATGTGCAACACTGAGATATGTAGGTGCTTGATTTATCCAATTATATGTTTGTAATCTGACAGTAATGGCACAACTGCTTCCCTTTGTGAGTAATGGTGTCATTAGCGTTATTCTCAACTATAACATGCTTGTTCACTGTTCACTTCACTGCTTGTAAAATGGGAGGTATATTGCTGACACAAATCAAGTAGTTATAGACTAAGCCCCTATTGAAAAAAAAAACTAAATTAATTTCCCCTTACTTTTTTCCAATTCAAATTTTTGCAATTCAATTATTTTTGTCTATAACTGTGAGTCTAGATTTATGATACATTTTAATGTTGCTTTTCCGATATGTTATCATAATTTTTTATCAATATAAAATGTTGTGCAGAATGCTGGCCTAGTGGTTAGCACGTCTAGCGCTTAAGGCTTCTTTATACTCGTGCAGACGGCGACCACGCAGATGTCACTGCGGCTGTCCCGCGCGTAGTTTGCCTTTATACTCGAGCGCAATCCATGCGCGCAGTTTAAAATGTACTGCAGTTCACCTCCAAGTCGGGGCTGTCGCTACGGCTCGTATTGGCTCAGACGCCACAGGGCGGAGTTTCCTCTGCATTTTGTGGTCATTTCCGGTAGCCGTTTTTCCTTTCCTTTCCGTAACAAGGAACAAAACAACAACGGCGACCGTGGAACAGAGTCTGCTAGCACAAATGGACCTAAATGACCAGATGATACATTTAATTATGCTGCAAAAACGATCGAGAAGGCGGCGGCGTAGGTGCTATGTGGAACCGGGAGGAAGGCTGATTACATCTCACAGCATGTGACTAAAACGGACCAATCACGAGAGATGATCTCCGCAGGATTCTACACGCAGCAACTATTTTTGCTGGGCGCGTGTCAAGCTACGCAGAGGGGCCGCACGGGCCAATTCGTCGGTCTTGTGATGCAATGCGGGCGTTGTCGGCCGCGCGACCGCAGGAGTATAAAGAGGCGTTTGGTTTTTAGGTTGAGAGTTTGAATGTCAGCTCTGGGCTTTCCTTTTTCTGCGTTTTCTGCAGGTACTCCAGATTCATGCAAGACAGCTTAATTGAAGACTCTAAATTGTCTTGAGGTGTTTATGTGAGTGTGAATGTATGCCCTTCGATTGACTGGCAACTAGTCCAGAGTGTACAAAACCTGGTCCGAATGTCAGCTAGAATAGGTTCCAGCTTCCTGTGACCCTAACGAGGACAAGTATGGAAAAATGGATGGATGCATGGATAATATCTTAGTGGCAGTGACATCGCTGATCAAATTGTTAGTGTTCACCACCAGAGAAAGAAACACAAGAAGAAAATATGCATGACAGGTGGTTGTCTGAGTGGAGCTACTTTAGTCTAAAACTACAGACATTTATTTGTCTGCTTCACGAGTTGAATGACCCTTCAGCCTCAGACTTGCAAGGTGTTGGACCGACTCGTGAGGTCTGACTACATGATGGAGACACTTTGCCAAGTCTTTTGGTTTCATTGGATTATTTGGAATAACACAAAATGAGCAGGGATAAAATGTGAAATCCTCCTCTCAGCTTCTTACTGATCGCAATCTGCGAGAGCTTGAGGAGTTTGAACATGATCAGAATGCTTAGTGGCCATAATTTCCAGAAGCCTACAAAAGAGTTGTGATTTTAATCTTGTAAAACGCTTCAGCGCTAACAGGATTCACATTACAATCTTATTAATGGCTGCATTTACATTTTAATATTAAAGTACATTTGTATAGTCCTATACAAAAAAAGACTAAGCGTAAATAAAGGGATCTAATGCATTCAAAATGCAACAGATTTGAAACGAAATATAAATATAGGGCGGCACGGTGGCCTACTGGTTAGAGCGATGGCCTCACAGTTCTGAGGACTGGGGTTCAATCCTCGGCCCCGCCTGTGAGTAGTTTGCATGTTCTCCCCGTGCCTGCGTGGGTTTTCTCTGGGTACTCACAATGTGAGTACGAATGGTTGTTTGTTTCTCTGTGCCCTGCGATTGGCTGGCAACCAGTTCAGCGTGTACCCCGCCTCCTGCCGATTGATAGCTGGGATAGGCTCCAGCACGCCCGCGACCCCAGTGAGGAGAAGCGGCTCAGAAAATGAATGGATGGATGGATGGATAAAAATATAGGAAATATATACAGCAAAGTGCCTACCTCAATATTAACCAAAGCTAAGGAGGAAGTTGTTCAAGTTCAATTACTTTCAGGGACAAATTTCAAACATCCCAGCAATACCTCTATTGATTTTAGATCTTATCGAACACGAGATGATGGAGGTAAATTAAGATAAAGTGTCTCAAATTTTAACAGACCTTTTTAAAACATTGAGTAATTATAGCCTAAAGGCATGGGAACATTATTATTTTGAGTTGCTATCCATATGTGCACTCATTCAATGTACTGTATCTTTTTTCATTACTCTGTATTCCATTTTATTTTTGTAATGCACAAATTTATAATAGTAATAATAATAATAATAATAATAATTTGTGTAGAGCTTGGCGGCACAGTAGACGACTGGTTAGAGCGTCTGCCTCACAGTTTTGAGGAGCGGGGTTCAATCCCCGGCCCCGCCTGTGTGGAGTTTGCATGTTCTCCCCGTGCCTGCGTGGGTTTTCTCCGGGCACTCCGGTTTCCTCCCACATCCCCAAAACATGCATGGTAGGTTCATTGACAACTCTAAATTGCCCGTAGGTGTGAATGTGATTGCGAATGATTGTTTGTTTCTATGTGCCCTGCGATTGGCTGGCAACCAGTTCAGGTTGTACCCCACCTCCTGCCCGATGATAGCTGGGATAGACTCCAGCACGCCCGTGACCCTAGTGAGGAGAAGCGGCTCAGAAAATGGATGGGATGGATGTATAGAGCTTTTCCTAAAACTTATCTTAACGCTTGTCTTGTAATGTTACCTTAGTTGCGCACACAGACAGAAAGTAAAACATGAAGACAAAGAAATGGTCTAAAACAACTTTTTTGGACACTAATCGTAGCAAAAATGTCCAGACTACAATCAGGTGGATAAAAAGTGGGGCAGTGGGTTCGAAAAAAATGACATAAAATACAGCCGCTTATTTGACTCAGAATATACTCCATAAAGCAGGACACTCAAACTACATACAGGAAAGCCTGAATAAACTTTGCTTCAGGGGAACTAGGGTCCTCTTGGCATGAAGACAACACCAGATTTCATTTCCCCTACAGGAAGATGACTCAGCACAGGTCAAAGGTTTCAAAGAATCACAGGCTGATGCACCTGAACAATAGATGACCACAGACATTTCCGTCTGAATGGCCTTGTTTGTTAATGAAGCTGAGAGTGCTCACGCTCGTGGTCAGATGTGTAAATAATACTTGAATTGGGAATCACACATTGATTTGTTGAGCTTTGATCCTTCCCAAGTCCATCTGTTCTGTGGAATTTAATAATTGTAATATTTTCATCAACAAGTTTTTGTTATGGAAATGTAAAATTGCAAATGATGAATTTTACTACTTGGAAACAACCAGTAGAGGACGCAACTAATTCAGACAATTGTACATACTGAATTGAGCAAATTCTGTACCAGTTCCATCCATCCATCCATTTTCTGAGCCGCTTCTCCTCACTAGGGTCGCGGGCGTGCTGGAGCTTATCCCAGCTGTCATCGGGCAGGAGGCGGGGTACACCCTGAACTGGTTGCCAGCCAATCGCAGGGCACATACAAACAAACAACCATTTGCACTCACAGTCACACCTACGGGCAATTTAGAGTCTCCAATGAATGCATGTTTTTGGGATGACCGGAGTGCCCGGAGAAAACCCACGCAGGCACGGGGAGAACATGCAAACTCCACACAGGCGGGGCCAGGGATTGAACCCGGGTCCTCAGAACTGTGAGGCAGACGCTCTAACCAGTCGCACACCGTGCCGACCTGTACCAGTTCCAATAAGATGTAATGGCTATTCCAAATAAAGGGATTAGAAGATAGGTGATTGGGAATAGCTTGAACCTCCAACAAAACATGTTGGTTGCAATTGCAAAAGACAGCTCACTGTGATGAGGTTGCTCACACTTCTCAATTAATATGTTGTTACTTTATTCTGTGACAATTGGCTTGTGCATTTCAATGTGAAGAGTATATCAAGCTCTGCTGCTAGTCAGTATGCCCTAATTGATATTTGCATTTATCAAACGCTCATCCCTAGTTTACCATACAAGAATTTAGGTTTGATGGGGTGGTTGATGAACACAGAGTGGAAAAGCGGCAATTAAAAGCGATTCAGAGAAGACATTTGCTAGATAAACAACTGTATGTGTGTCTGGAGGGGGGAATGTACAAGGGGTGGTGGGATGTTGTTATGTCTGGTGGGACGGCAGCTCAGATTAAAGAACCTTGCTTTGGGAAACTGCAGCCTGGAGATGGAGCAAAACACATAAGAACCACACAAGACACCTCTACAGGTGCAGTTCTGTCATGTGCAAGGACTACATTGAACTATATACATAAGCACATGCATAATTGCTTAGGAGAAAGGACGCAAGGTCCCTAAATTCCAATTTTTAAAACAGGATTTAGACACTTATCTAACTACTGCAAATTAAATAAAAGTGAACTGAAATGAAGATAGCTGGGATAAACTCCGGCAGCCCGCGACCCTAGTGAGGATGAGCTGTTAAGAAAATGGATTGGATGGATGGAAGGATGAAAGGGGAGACAAGTTTTCACCTGTATGTTCATTTTTTATTCCGCGTTATGGGCTATAAACTGTAGAAAACCACTTACTGAAATACTTCTGTGGATTTTAATTCATGACGCTCCGATAAAGGTCTAGCAAACAAGACATGCGGTCGGGTTGATTTACAAGTAGAGATTTGTACAGTAAGAGGAAGCCTCCACTGACACCAGGGTGGAATTTAATGCAAGTTGTAAAATCAAAAAGACACAAAGAGTAGTGACATTCTTTTGGAAAACCTTAAGCACAAAACTGTTCCACTTTACTGAAAAGGGCAGCGACTCTCATCACAAAAGTAGTATATACGGGCAGAGACCAAGTAAGACAATGCAGCAGCTCTGCCAAAGTGGCTTCACATATATGCGATTAAAAAAGACAATGGTAGACTACAGTGCAGTGTTACAGCAGCATTACACTCAACTTAGCATTCCAATGGGTCTCTTACAGGTGCATGCATGGGAAAAGCCTGGTGGTCTGTTGTGGAAAGGCAAAACATAGGATTTTACAACCCAAACACATACTGTATATCAAGATGTGATTTGCCGCATGCAAATACTTTCTGACCAGTAGCTATAGTTTTTTTACACTCTATTGCTGCGGGTATCCTCGCGTCATCAGCGACCCAACTATGAACTCTGTTGGGTACAGTGCACCTGTAACTTCATAACATGGGAATGAGGATGATATACAGTATACATTAAAGAGTCAATGCTCACGTTTAAACAACGGATTGCAAGAAATTATGTGTATACACAATTTTGATGATTACTACAGGAAATGAACATTCAATGCTAATTGCGCTGAAATAGAACCATAATGTCTAAATTATCAAAGAAGATTGTTTCTAAGTGAGTATATCTCCAAGGAGAAAGATTTACCTCATGATTTATTCTTTGGCCCCAACTTTTTCAACAACCTTGTCACAAACACCTTTCAAAATCAATATGAGACTGTTAAACGAGTATCACTTCTTGGTGCTACAAAGAAACCATACATTGCAATGGGGTAATATGCAGAGGTCACAAACTTGAGCTTGCCGTGTTCGGTCAAGTGTACTCAAATGTTTGCTATTTCTCACGGTTCGGTTTTATCACGGTATTAATCTCATGGTCCGATAATTATTGCGGTATTGTGGGAAAGCTCACGGTATTGCAGGAAGGTTGACGGTACAGTTGGGGGTAAGTGGTGAAAGCAGGAGTACCAGGAGTGCGTTTCCCCACAGGTTTTTGTGAAAAAGACATCTTCACATCATATATTACCGTTCACTTCTATCCGCATCCATCCAATGTTTACAATCGCTCCGATCCGATTCACGGGCCTTCCCGTTGGTGGCCGCCGCGAGCCCCACGGCAACCGATCCCGGCTTGTGGGTCTGCGTTTGCTGGGACGGAGGCCGGTGTCAACATCAAGGCACCTCTATCTCACCCAGTCGATTGTGAAGCGACGCTCTGACAAGCATAGTACGCCGTAGAATGTTGCAACGCTAACACACTCTTCTCAGCGCTGCGGTCACGTGGGCCAGTCAACCAATCAGTGTATTTCTTTAGACGTTCACACTTATCCAATCGGGTGCATTTACATTCAAATGAGGAAGTGAAGCCCTGTAGCAGTCAGGCTAAGCGGCTTGGCTTCGTATAGACGGCACAAAGCTACATTTTAAGCACAACGGCTCATTATTTAAAGCTGAGACAACGCCATGACGATATCAAGGCACTTCTAATTTCACAATATCGTGAATATTGTGACATCCCTACATACGACAATATCTTTTTTTCATACGCTTGCACGATCGGGAATCTTGTATGTTTTGCTAGCTTACCCACAAATATTTTTGAGTTGCCAAGAATCGGTAAACTTCGAGCCTTGTTAAGTCTCAAGGGTAAATCTCAAGTTTAAAGCACGCCCCGAGTCACTATGACAAGAATCAAGCAAGTAAAAATGGATTACAAGAAAAATTACTACTCATGAAAACTAGCTGCGAGAAACCACAGCTACATCTCATCGTTCAACACGCCTCGGATCAAATCAGCACTGGAGAGGCCGATATCTCAGCCATGACAGCTCCAGACACCAAAAGGGATATCTACTACTGTGTGCTATTCGCTTCAACCAAGGCTCACAGGACTAACAGCTCAGATATAGCAGGGACTACTATTCATTGTACTACCACTAAGAAATAGTGCATGGAATTCATATATTTATACTGTATATACTGTATTGGTACAGCTTGGCAGCGGCGGAGAGGACTCATACCCGGAAACGTATATTTTTGTTGTGAAAGCACGACATGGCATTTTTGATTGGCCATTACATCTACGACGTTGCGACACTATACGCTGATGGTCGACTACTCATGAAAACTAGCTACAGAACACCGCAAAACAAGCAGGCCTAAGTCGAGTCTCATAAATACCAAGTCAAAGTCCTGTCCAGTCTTTTATCAATTTTAACCATGCAAGTCCCAAGTCCTAAAATTGGTGACTCGAGTGACATAAGTGCAGGCATGCTACTCGAGCCCCCCACCTCTGGTAATATGATTCTTACATTTGTAACAGCACAACTAATTTTAAACATATGTTGACCATGTGAGCATGGCATTGAATTTATATTTACAGAAGAGAACTCAACCAGACTATAGCGTCATTCTGTGAGCATGCACAGTACATAGGAAAAGGCCCTCCTCTGTTCAGAGGTCTGAATAGAAAGAGTGGGACTGTAGTTACAATGAGAAGCACCGGCGAGTATGTGCACACATGTCAGGACATGCACAGTGTTGCTGTAGCACCAGCTGAGGGGCATCTCTATGTGGAGTGTGCAGCTTTGCCCTGCAAGGATGCAGTGGCGTGCAAAAACGTGAAGCTTGACTATCAGACAGAGAGTACAAATCTTTAATTCACAGGTACATACCATTTTCATTCATTAAATAATGCAATGCAAACTAAATCTGCGTTCAATCAAGCATTCAAATTTTGGTGCCCTTTTACATTTCATAGCTGCTAAGTACGGAAGGAGAAATCTAACTTTATTTGGTATTATTGTTGAGCTTTGCCAATTTCGCATTGGCTAAAAATGAACCATGAGGAGCTTTTGATGAAACATCGGACCACATCTCCGACCTCCACACAAGACGAGTCACACTTCCATGGAGACAAAAAAAACACCCACATGTGCCATGTCTGCTTGAGGAGTGGCGAGCCGCTTCAGTGCAGCCTTATGCCACCAGCCAAGATGGCCTCTCCTGTGGCTATAACTCAACAATGCAATGTTTACTGAACCAAGTCTTCAAGCAATTATGTGAACTGTTCAGGTGGGGGGGCTCCCTTCTGTTCAAACGATGGAGTGCAGTTGGTGTTTGCACTGCTGTGCTCGCAATCCCCATCGGCTCTGAATGGGAATTAACCTCCAGGTAATCTGAATCGACAAACAGCCACACAGAAGGGTGAGCACCCACCCTGCTTCGTCAATGCGTCGGATATTGCAGACCAAATAAATCAAGAGATTAAGTTGTCGCATTGAAATAGTTTTACATGGATGAGGTGGTTGGGTTACACAGTGGAGAAACACACACGCAAGATACAGTTATACCGGCAAAGGAATTCAAGCCACCCCACCCCCAACTCTAGTCCCACCGCCCCACCATGAAGTCAGGGGACACTCGTGTCACTCTAAACTTGGAGACAACACAATGCCGAAAGTGTCAGCAACCATGTTCGTAGGGATGATACAAACAATATTGCCATATTTAAGCCTAAACAAGTAAACCTAAGTCCAAGTTGTAAAAGTCAGAGAAAACTTTGCAAGCTGCTGTTGGCACCCAGCTGGATACTGGTACTCATTTGTGACCCAAACCCTTGCCCATTGAGAGTTTGCACTGACATTGATTTTTGGTGTACTGATGTGCATGACCCCAACATTCCAGCAGTGTGGGAGGAGGGCCTGTGGCAACACCGGCAGTCCTAGTGCTTAATTGTATCATGGAACAGTGAAGCCTGCTGCCATAGTTCTAAGACATCACAAAATAAGCATATGCTCATGGTTCCAGATAATTCAATTATGTTTTGGTACCGGTATGTTTGGACCCGGTGCTCAATCAAGGCTGCGGTTCAAGTGCAGACACCTTTACTACCTGATGCCTTCCACTGTCAGTGTCAGTGCTGCAGAAGAAAAATACTTTCAGAACAACAAAACATCTTCTAAATCCGTCAGGTGGAAGATCTTTGCCTGTTGGACGCCACAGCTACATCTCATCGTTCAACACGCCTCAGATCAAATCAGCACTGGAGAGGCCGATATCTCAGCCATGACAGCTCCAGACACCAAAAGGGATCTCTCCTACTGGGTGCTATTCCCCGCAACCAAGGCTCACAGGACTAACAGCTCAGATATAGTAGGGATTTTTTTTTATTCACTGTGCGACCATTAAGAAATAGTGCATGGAGTTCATACGACTAAGTAATCAGTGTTGAATGTATCCAGGTCTAATATCAAATATGTAATTAATATGAAAGGAAACCACTCACTCTTTTTTGGCAGCTTTAACACAGGGGCTTATGGTGCTTGTGTGAGTGCTTGATGGGTGAGGCAGAGACAAGAAGGCCATGCAGGTCTGACTATGAATAGCTTGTTTCTGTGGACAAACTTAGAGCAGCTTCACTCCAGAGGACTCTTCTAGTTTGTCACTTTTAAAAAAGCATCCTTACATGCTGCAATGGAATCTCTAATCTAAATCTAAACCTTGCATGTAGCAGCAGCACTATTCACCAAACCTATATAGTAATATCAGTTCATTGCGTTTAAAAGTACTGTATATACGGTGCCAATATTTTTTTCTGGATTGTCATTCTCTTTCTCGCTCTCTCTCCTGGCATTGAGCAAATAAAACTAATTTGGCTTATCCTAATTCACCTCAAACAGAAAAGTTTAGTCTGATTTCATGTCAGTCAAGAAGGGGGGGGGGGGGGGGCATAATGTGTCTTTTTCTACAGTCATGGCTACGACTGTAAAAACTCCTCTTATTGCTTTTCCGTGATCTTTCAGGTGGTGAGGCTTTTACTCGTGTCTTTTAGTAGGGGGGATAGGTAGCACAGGAGACTTTCAAAAGCTTACTTACAGTGACCAGCTGGCATGAGAGTAACAAAGATAGAACTCCACACATCCAAGATTCCATTTTCCTCCAACCCCGCACAGGCTGCAACTTTCTGGGGATAGGGGAAACAAAAAGGTCCTTCACGGGTTGCTTCCCGGGACGAAATCACACGTCTCCTCTGCGTTCCGTGGCCCGTCGGGACTGCATCAACAGGTGGGGAAAAGAGGAGTGGAGATCCGCTCCGATTTGGCTGTGCGTTCGGCGATGGGCTCCAAACGTGCGCGCTTCAACACTCTGCTGGTTGAGGGGTGGATGAATGCACTCTTTGCAAGTCACAGGGAAGTCCTGTGTGGGACGGAAGAACGCGCTGGGAAAGTAAAAGGCGGAATGGAATTCAGGGAGCCGGTGGCGAATCTGAGGATCCGGAGAGACGCCGCCTCGAAACGCAAACCAGTTGCTCAAAACTTTCAGCCGTAAACGAGTCAGTGTGCCACTCATACCAACGCAAGTCTGTTACTCGTATTGTCACGAAAACATAGAATCCTATCACAGTTTTTCTTTTTTTAGACCATTATGTAGCTCCGTTTGTTCTTGACCAGTTAGCATAGCAGCTAACACAGATCGCATGTCCTCTGCGGCAGCCATGTATAACATGCACCTCAAAGCCATTTTTGAGTAAAAGTAACCTTACAACGAATAACCTTGGTAGAAGTAGTCACCTTCTGGAATATTGAATAAAAGTATCTACATTAAATGTACTTTACACATTAAATGTTTTGTAAGTAAAAGTATTTTTGGAAACTGTGGATAGAGGTTTGATTTTATGTTTTTCCATCCATTCGTTTTCTACACGGTTTTATCCTCATTACGGGCCACGGATATGCTGGAGCCAATCCCATCTGACTTGGGCCACCCTGGACTGGTCGCCAGCCAATCAAAAGGCACATATAGACAAACAGACAAACAACCATTCACACTCACAGCCACGCCTGTGGTCAAGTTAGAATTTTCAATTAACCTAACCGCATGTTTTGGGAATGTGGAAAAGTGGAGCCACCCACGTAATATAGGGGAGAACATGCAAACTCCGACATGAAGGCCAGAGCCATAGGTGTACAACCTTTAGAGTGGGGTTGGGGGGCACAGTACTTCGGGGGCCGTTTTTAACACTCCTTTCTCAATAAACAATTGTCAACGACGTGAGGGAGGGGGGCTACTTGAACTTTTCCATCCCGGTTCTGTCCCCTCTGCCTCAGAACAGCGAGGCAGTTGTGCTAACCACACATCCATTGCGCTGCCTGGTTCTACCTTTATTTCGTTTACTTCAGTGGTGTAGAGTAGTTAAAGAAGAATACTTATTACCACCAAAGAGTTCACCACTGTAGTAAACCTTGTTTTGTCTGTCAACTACTGCTTACGATGTGTGAACAACAGTCAGCTGCAGGTGCTTACATCTTAAATTCCATCCATTTGTATTTTGTCAGTGAAAAAGACAGTTGGACATGATAGCCCTCACCCGTTAACTATACAGTGTGTAAATTACAGTTGGCTATTTGGCCCTCGCCCATTACTGATAGTGCTAACACTGCAAGGAGATGTACAGTGGGAAGTGAACCCTTTGGCATTTTTTTTTTTATTTATACATAAATTGGTCATAAAATGTGGTCTTATCTTTATCTAAATCACAAGAATAAACAGTCTGCTTAAACTAATACCACAGAGTTGTGTTTTCATATTTTTATTAAAACAGCAAACATTTCCTGTAATTGCAGATCAGACTTGCACAACGATCAGGATGAATTTAGGACCATGCCTCTTTACAAAACTGTTGCAGTTCAGCCAGATTCCTGGGAGCTGTTTTGAGGTCATGACAAAGCATCTCAAATCAGGTTGATGGACAAAGCAAATTGTATTATATTCCCCGTTTTTCTTGAAAGCATAAAAACAAATATAAAATAAATGGTCCGGTTTTAAAAATTGCAATCACATTGTGCATACTGAAACAGGATCTGCAAATCACTACAACACGTAGACGTTCTGTAACTACTTCAATTTTGTTTACCTCCAATAGGTCCCACCAAATGAACGCTCGCGCATCAAGCGTCCTCTAGTGGAGTGAAAAATAATAATACACACCCTCCAAGAGTCCCATGGCCGATGGAGTTCAGCGCCACTTTCATGAGATTAAACATAATTACACACATTAACGGTGTGTCACCAGAGTTTGCAAACACATGGGCCGCGCCAGGCCTATGTAGGACTGAATGAATCCTCTCTTTGTGTCTGTAGTAGTCAGTGTGAAGAGCGACTGCACCACCAGATTTGTCACAACAGCTGCTACCAATTAAAGGCTGAAGGTTGGATAGAAATAGAAATGAGCTGCACTTATGTGCTTATCAAAACTAGCCTTTCAGCAACAGATCACAGCACTAGGTGTCACATTTTTACAATCTTGAATATGAAGCTCTTGAACTCAGCAGCTCCAGCCTGTTATAAAAGTAATGGAAAAGTTGGGTCACTCATGGTGCATGGGAAGAAACTGTTATGCAAACCAAACCGATTATTATAGGACCCAAATAAAACCAATATATCCTTAAAAAGACTGTTCGGGATACTTCTTCATCGTTGGGTCCTGTGTTGCCGACAATGATTGATTGAATCCTGAATATAAACTCGGTGGGCAAAATGTAAGGTACACTTACAAAACATAATGAGATCCAATACATGAGACAAAATCATGTTTTGTATTGTTTTAATTGACAGCTGTCAGACAGATATTACACTTCCCACCGACTTCGGTTTGTCCCATCAGGTGTTGTTCGCATGACTTGTTTGGCTACATGAAGTGAGCCTTCATGACACCCCTAAGACATACTGAACATATCATGGCATTAGTGAAATAGGGCATCAGTGAAATAGTATGTCATCTTAAGTCAGTTAAGCCGCAGTCAACATTAACTCCATCCGTTTTCTATACCGCAGTGATGATATGATTACAGTCAAAGGTTCAGGTTTTGAATCTGGCCTTACTGTGTGGAGTTTGGATGGGTTTACTATGGGTATTCCAGTCTCTTCACACAATCCGAAAGCATGCATGTCAGGTTAATTGAAGTCTCTAAATTTCCCATAGTGCTGTGATTGACTGGCAACCAGTCCAGAGCAGAGGTGGGTAGTAATGCACTAAATTTACTCCGTTACATTTACTAAAGTAACATTTTGGATAAATTGTACTTAAGCGGTATGGAAAATGGATGGATGGATGTACTTGTGAGAGTAGTTAGTTTGAATGAACCATACTTTTGACTTTTAAGTATTTATGTGAAAAATCGATACTTTTACTCTGTTACAATGATCGACATGCCGCTAGCTAGTTTTATTTCTCCATTATTGCGTGCGCAAACTATTTTTAGACTTCATCTTCATGATCACTAGTGTCATTTGACTCTAGGCTGTCACATGACCACACATAAACTCTTTGTGGGCCAATCAAAGTGACTAATTTCGGGAGGAAAAACAGCCGCGCAAGTGTTTACTGGAATCCGAAAAAGGTTTTGTCATGTGACAGTCTTAAATTGTGACTGCCCAACGTTGATATTTCAGCCCACTTCTAACTTGAGAAAACTCCTTGCGGTAAATTGCAAAAGTTTCTCTCGCGCGCGTACACACACAATCAATAAGTGTGGTCAGCAAACAGCTACATGACGTTATTTAAGTGAATAAAGCAAATCATGTTTCATGTGTTGTGTTTCATGTGCATGTGTTTTTGGGCAGTTTAAATTTGAAATAGTGGCAGCTGTGTGTGGATTCCTATATATATATATATATATATATATATATATATTTTTTTTTTTTTGACGTTCTTTTTTATTTTTTTTATAATTCAGAAGGTACTCACGAGTTACCCTTTACTTGAGTAGTTTTTTGACTGAGTACTTTCTTACTCTTCAGTAAATATTTGGAGGACTACTTTTTACTTTGAGTCATATTATTTTAAAGTAACAGTACTCTTACTTGAGTACAATATTTGGCTACTCTACCCACCTATGGTCCAGACTATAGTCCACCATTCATCTGAAGCCAACTCCCTGCAAGCCTGAAGAGGATAAGCATTACAGAAAATTCATGAATTGTAAATTGTCTGTCTTCAGTATGCGCACTGTGATTGGCCATCCACCTAAAATGGGATGGGATGACTCAAGCTCACCTGTGACCATGAACAGGATTTAACAAAGCAAACTATTGGAGCTGGTCTGGTCAGGCACGGTAGTGAAGATAACACAATACATGTTACAGTCCTGTCCAAGTGAAATCAAACTCAGCAGCTGCAGGAAGCAGCTGTGATAAATGAAATGTTTCCGCTCTCTGTGGTGGTCAACGCCCTGTAGAGTTGGATACTTTAAATTCTACAGGGACAAACAGAATGACTCACATGTCATTTTAAGTTACGTCTGACAGTGTAACATTTTCCAGAATTTGGAATTAGCATATTTCCATCTTCCCGTCTCCAGTTTGTAAGCATAAACCAACAGTAAAGATATTGTAACAATTAATGGTCCTCAGGTCCTCTTTACACAAACTATCCTCCTTACTTAATGCAAGACAGTATTTGGTTATGTAAGTCTATTGAGAGAATAAAGGAAAGCAACAAATTTTGTTGGCAAAGTTGTTCCACAAATTATTTCAAACCTACTTATCAAGATACACATTTAAATGAATCAAGTAGTACACATTTTCTTGTGGTGTTGTTTTCGGCAGATCACAACCAAAACACTATATGAAAATAATGCAGTTGTGTACTTAAAAAGTGTGTACTTGGAAGGGGGGAGTACTGTGTGGGGAGAATAAAACAAACGTTGTCATAAAGGATCAGTAGTATTTAACATTTGGGAGGACGCACAACATTTCAAAGAGGAGGTTGGCACCTGTCAGTGCAGTGTTTCCTGTCAAGGAAAAATATGATAAGTGACTGTAATGTTGATATGTTGACAAATTATGAGGCAGGTTAAGTACCTGTTGTGTCGTAGGGTGGTGACACCTCGACCAGATCGCATCCCACAAGGCTCAGTCCACGGTAGCCTCGAATAATCTCAACACCCTTCATGCACAATGCATAAAAATATTAATTTGCATGCTGCTGATATGCACAGACCAGTGAATGATGTAAACCACATGTACCTGAATTGGAGTGAGCCCAGCAATC
Organism: Phycodurus eques; assembly: GCF_024500275.1. Taxonomy (NCBI): domain Eukaryota; kingdom Metazoa; phylum Chordata; class Actinopteri; order Syngnathiformes; family Syngnathidae; genus Phycodurus; species Phycodurus eques. The sequence goes on from NC_084525.1 coordinate 32,520,529, forward strand.
TCTGGTGTCCCTGTTCCAGGGGCAAAGCCTGGGTCAAGAGCATCAATGTCAAAACTCAGGTACACGGGACCACTGCCCATTTGACCCCTGACCTCAGCCATTAGTGGTACCAGAGATTTGAACCAGCATTCCTCCACTTGCACCACCCGAAACCCCTGCAAAATATGCCGATAATTTGAGTATTTTCTAAAACAAAAACGTTTTATTTCACAATGGTACCGCAAGAGCCCTATTCATTTGGAAATATGAGATACACATTGGCTCAAGATGGTCAAAACCAGTATGACTTTTTCTGCCCTTTTTGGGTCAGAATTTTCAATTGCTCAGTTGATAAAGGAAGCAACCTAACATGTTTAACACCTGAGCCAAGCTGCTTGAAGTGTTAATTGGTAATGATTTACCACATTCCAACAGCATTCCTAGCATTCCTTTTATCCATCCATCCATCTTCTGCCGCTTATCCTATTCAGGGTGACGACTGTCCTGGAGCCTATACCAGCTGACTTTGGGCAAAAGGACAGTCAATCACAATCTTTCAAACTTAATGGGGTTCTTGCGTTGATGAAGGACAATATTTCTTATGTGTTTCAAGATTAGTCAACATCGGACTCTTGCCTGTAGGTGTGAATGTGAGTGCGAATTGTTGTTTGTATTTATGTGCCCGGCGATTGGCTGGCAACCAGTTCAGGGTGCCTCCTGCCCGTTGATAGCTGGGATAGGCTCCAGCAGCCCGCGACCCTAATGAGGATGAGCGGTAAAGGAAATGGATGGATATATGGATGGTGCCAATCGCAGTACTAACAAACATGGAAAAGAGATTTGACTTTAGTTACCTTGACCAACTTGAGTGAGATATCCATTGAAATGAGTATGATCCTTGCTGACTGTTTTATTTTCAAATGTGTTTTTTTTTTTTTTTTTTTTTTTTAAAGTACTCTACAAATAAAGTTAGGAGGGACAATGTGGTTTTCGTCCTGCCTTGGAATAGTGGACTAGCTCTATACCCTCAGCAAGATCCTGGAGGGTACATGAGTGTTCACTCAACTGTAATGAATGTCATCCACAGGGTGTCCAGGCTCCCTTGGAGAAAGGGAAAGAAACTCAGTCATCGGGGAGCTCTAGGAGCCAGATGTGGTGCCTCGTGCATATGGTTGGGTATTTAGGGTACATCCTACTTGGAAGGCCAGGGGAAGACAGGACACGGTGGCTGGCCTTATGAGCAGCTCAGGATCTCTCTGGAAGTGCTCGCTGAAGTGGCTAAGGAGAGGGGAGTCTAGGTTACTAGTCATTTTTAGAGAGGATAAACAACATGCCTGTGATTGTCTACCTACATGTGTTGCTGTACTGCTTGTGTTCAAATATCCATTTGAAAGTTTTATAACACTGCGACACCGATGCTATCAGTCGATGCTCTCAGTCTATGGCATTTTACTTTGTTTGTTAGGCTTAAGCTAAGCGGACTTACCCAAAGCAAAGCTATGTGGTTGTTTTAAATACACATTGATAAATTCTATTGGTGTTATGCTTAGTTTGACAGTAAACTTCAAGTGGGAGTGGCAATAAACAACTTTAAATCACTTAGAAGAACTCTTCAGTCTGCCAAACTGCTGCTTCTTGTGAAGTAAGTGAGTTCACTGTGACCATCCATCAATTTCTGCTCGCAAGACAAAGCAAAATAATAATAATAATAAAAATTGTAATTAAAAAAACGGCAGAACAGCTCGTATCTCGAAAAGCTTGAAAGTCAGGTCACACATAACTCAATGCACCATTAGACTTTGTTATCATGTCTCTCTAGTATTATTCTGGCTGTTGGGTAAAATGTCATTAAAAGATGAACAATATCCAGCAGAGAACCTTGGCCCGGCTCCACTCGTATGAATCAGCAGAGTAGCCTGAACCTCTGAGGCCGATCTGCACCACTCGCTTGCAGTCCAGCAGGCCTTCCTCTACACATCGCCTGAACGGGGTCCCATGGCCAATCTTTTCCCCCAAGACCACATCACTGGTGTCAGAGTGAGCGTCCACATGGATCAGCCCCATCGGTCCATGTCTGGTGTTAGTACAATGTAAAATCATAACTATACAGAGGAAATTCTCAGGCCGACCACAATTTTGGGATGCTGTTCAACCAATCTTTTGATGATTCTTAGGTCATGTACTGTATAACAGATGTTTTGTGGAACTTCCCAGTTTTTAATGTTATGTATGACCTTAGGGGCATTCAATTTCAGAGCTTTCACTGTCCTATACAATAAAAATCTCATGCTTTCATTTCATTCAACTGTCATTTGTGTTGAGCAGGTGTAATTATTTTCTTTGTGGAAATTAACTGGAAAGATAAAAGATTGAATTGCTAATAAAAAATCATTGCAGCTTCCTTTCTACAGTATACTTACTTCTCAGTTACAGCTTGCAGGATAGTATATGTAATTGTGTGATCTCCACCTACGGACATAGAAAAACAGCAAATTTTGTTTGGTCCACCTACATAGTGTTCTATGGAGCAGGAACCCTATTCATTTTGAAATTCAAAGGTCAAACCATTCCGCCATCCTTTTCAATGCGCTACTCACCACAATTTTCAACTCATCTTCACCAAAGTATAAGGAAAAATTGTTCTATGGAAAAAAAAAAAAAAAAAAATGCAGCCCTATGGGGGGCACAACTCAGGGCAAACTGTAGGCCGGTCCCAAGCCCGGATAAATGCAGAGGGTTGCGTCAGGAAGGGCATCCGGCTTAAAAACTTGCCAAACAAATATGAGCGTTCATCCAAAGAATTCCATACCGGATCGGTCGTGGCCCGGGTTAACAATGTCCGCCACCGGCGCCGCCAACCTGCAGGGCGCCGTTGGAAATTCAGCTACTGTGGGTCGAAGTCAAAGAAGAAGAAGAGGTGGAAAGCGGGTTCTTCGGCAGAAAGAGAAGAGGAAAACACAGAGCCTAGAACTGAATGTGGGCACTTTGACTATTGAGACTATGACATGATGATTAGCAGAAAAGGTTGATATATTGTGTGTCCAGGAGACCAGGTGGAAAGGCAGTAAGGCTATAAGTTTAGGGGCAGGGTTTAAATTATTTTACCATGGTGTCGATGGGAAGAGAAATGGAGTCGGGGTTATTTTAAAAGAAGAGTTGGCTAAGAATGTCTTGGAGGTGAAAAGAGTATCAGATCGAGTGATGAGGCTGAAATTTGAAATTGAGGGTGTTATGTGTAATGTGATTAGTGGCTATGCCCCACAGGTAGGATGTGACCTAGAGGTGAAAGAGAAATTCTGGAAGGAGCTAGATGATGTAGTTCTGAGCATCCCAGACAGAGAGAGAGTCGTGATTGGTGCAGATTGTAATGGACATGTTGGTGAAGGCAATATGGGTGATGAAGAAGTGATGCATAAGTACGGCATCCAGGAAAGGAACTTGGAGGGACAGATGGTGGTAGACTTTGCAACAAGGATGCAAATGGCTTTAGTGAACACTTTTTTCCAGAAGAGGCACGAAAATAGGGTGACCTACAAGAGCGGAGGTAGAAGCACACAGGTGGATTACATCTTGTGCAGATGACGTAATCTGAAGGAGGTTACCAACTGTAAGGTAGTGGTAGGGGAGAGTGTGGCTAGACAGCATGGGATGGTGGTGTGTAAGATGGCTCTGGTGGTGGGGAGGAAAATTAGGAAGACAAAAGCAGAGAAGAGAACCATGTGGTGGAAGCTGAGACAGGACGAGTGTTGTGCAGCTTTTCGGGAAGAGGTGATAAAGGCTCTCGGTGGACGGGAGGAGCTTCCAGAAGACTGGACCACTGCAGCCAAGGTGATCAGAGAAGCAGGCAGGAGAGTACTTGGTGTATCTTCTGGCAGGAAAGGAGAGAAGGAGACTTGGTGGTGGAACCTCACACTACAGGAAATCATACAAGGAAAAAGGTTAGCTAAGAAAAAGTGGGACACTGAGAGGATCGAGGATAGGCGAAAGGAATACATTGAGATGCGACACAGGGCAAAGGTAGAGGTGGCAAAGGCAAAACAAGAGGCATGTGATGACATGTATGGCAAGTTGGACACTAAAGAAGGAGAAAAGGATCTATACAGGCTGGCCAGACAGAGGGATAGAGATGGGAAGGATGTGCAGCAGGTTAGGGTGATTAAGGATAGAGATGGAAATATGTTGACTGGTGCCAGCAGTGTGCTAGCTAGATGGAAAGAATACTTCGAGGAGTTGATGAATGAGGAAAATTATAGAGAAGGGAGAGTAGAAGAGGCAAGTGTGGTGGACCAGGAAGTGGCAATGATTAGTAAGGGGGAAGTTAGAAAGGCATTAAAGAGGATGAAAAATGGAAAGGCTGTTGGTCCTGATGACATTCCTGTGGAGGTATGGAAGCATCTAGGAGAGGTGGCTGTGGAGTTTTTGACCAGCTCTTTCAATAGAATTCTAGTGCGTGAAAAAGATGCCTGAGGAATGGAGGAAAGGTGTACTGGTGCCCATTTTTAAGAACAAAGGTGATGTGCAGAGCTGTGGCAACTATAGAGGAATAAAGTTGATGAGCCACACAATGAAGTTATGGGAAAGAGTAGTGGAGGCTAGACTCAGGACAGAAGTGAGTATTTGCGAGCAACAGTATGATTTCATGCCTAGAAAGAGTACCACAGATGCATTATTTGCCTTGAAGATGTTGATGGAAAAGTACAGAGAAGGTCAGAAGGAGCTACATTGTGTCTTTGTAGATCTAGAGAAAGCCTATGACAGAGTACCCAGAGAGGAACTGTGGCACTGCATGCGGAAGTCTGGAGTGGCAGAGAAGCATGTTAGAATAATACAGGACATGTACGAGGGCAGCAGAACAGCGGTGAGGTGTGCTGTAGGTGTGACAGAAGAATTTAAGGTGGACGTGGGACTGCATCAGGGATCAGCCCTGAGCCCCTTCCTTTATGCAGTGGTGATGGATAGGCTGACAGATGAGGTTAGACTGGAATCCCCGTGGACCATGATGTTTGCAGATGACATTGTGATCTGCAGTGAAAGCAGGGAGCAGCTGGAGGAACAGTTAGAAAGATGGAGGCATGCACTGGAAAGAAGAGGAATGAAGATTAGCTGAAGTAAAACAGAATATATGTGCATGAATGAGAAGGGTGGTGGGGGAAGAATGAGGCTACAGGGAGAAGAGATAGCAAGGGTGGAGGACTTTAAATACAACCCTCCAGAGCAATGGTGAGTGTGGTCAGAAAGTGAAGAAACGGGTCCAAGCAGGTTAGAACGGGTGGAGGAAGGTGTCAGGTGTGTTATGTGACAGAAGAGTCTCTGCTAGGATGAAGGGCAAAGTTTATAAAACAGTGGTGAGCCCAGCCATGATGTATGGATTAGAGACAGTGGCACTGAAGAGACAACAGGAAGCAGAGCTGGAGGTGGCGGAAATGAAGATGTTGAGGTTCGCTCTTGGAGTGACCAGGTTGGATAAAATTAGAAATGAGCTCATCAGAGGGACAGCCAGGGTTCGATGTTTTGGAGACAACGTTAGAGAGAGCAGACTTCAATGGTTTGGACACGTCCAGAGGAGAAATAGTGAGTATATTGGTAGAAGGATGATGAGGATGGAGCTGCCAGGCAAGAGAGCTAGAGGAAGACCAAAAAGAAGGTTGATGGATGTCGTGAGGGAAGACATAATGCCAGTTAGTGTTTGAGAGGAGAATGCAGGAGATAGGCTTACATGGAAAAGGATGACGCGCTATGGTGACCCCTAGCGGGACAAGCCGAAAGGAAAAGAAGAAGTTCTATGGAAAAAAAATATAATAATTTAAAAAAGGTTATCCAGCCTTGTTGAGGTAGCTTTAGATAGGTGCATGTAAGGAAGAGTTACCGATGTATTGAGTCACAATAATAATCTCATTTTCTGTCAAACCTTTAGGAAATGTTTCCCGTGGAAGAATCTCATTAACATTTACCAAACTCTCTTGATACAGTGTATAGTAAAGGAGTTTTATATAAAAAATAAAATTGAAAAAAGTGTAATTTGTCCCACTGAGCACACACCCATTGTCAGAGGGATGCAACCAGAGGCCAGCACCTTTCTATAAGTCTCCCTGATGCGTCTGCATGTGTCCTTCAGGTCATACATGTTCACATTGACACCCCCGATGTCGGCCACCACAAGAGACTCAAAAGGAGCAGCTCTGGTACCACTGTTATAGGTCCTCAGCAAGGCTGATTCCACTCGGATCTGCCTTGGACCAAACCTGTGGTGGACAGGAATCTCATGACTCTAATTTCAGTTACTTTCCTGTATATATTACTTCAGTTACACGGTATGTTCCCATTACATTGCTGATATAATGAGTGCTTTTCCAAAGTAATGTACAGTGTTTAACAAAAGTATTAGATCACCAGTGATAAAAAATATTTTAAAAAAAGGAAGAAAAAAAAGACCATCCAACATCATAAAGGGCTTACACTTTAAGTTTTGGTGAGCTGTGAACATTTGACCTTTTTGTACAGGGATGAAGAATTTCAAGCTATTTTTGTATAGCCAGGTCACTGATGATGTCGTGGTTCATTTGCCTGACTTTGTCATTTTCCGACAGCATGGGTTTTGTTCCCACTCAGTGACAGTGTGAATCTTAGTATTTATGTATTTAAACGGATCCCCTTTAGCCGAATGCCAATGGCACAAGCTTGTCATTCAGGGGTCTGAAAACCTTACATTTAAAAAATCATATTTTCGATATCAGAAAGACATCTTAATATACATCGTGTCCACAGTAGTACTGTACTAATAAAACACATTTGTCTGTGAAATCTTGCATTTATGCCTTACAATTAATTGCATTTAAACAAGTTATGTCTTAATAGCAATCATTCATTCAACTGGACAGAATAGTGAACAAAACAGGGATAAAACAATTATCAGACTGGATTATTGCTCAGCTGCTAAGTAACACATTCTTAAATGGTGTTTGAATGAGGACTTGCTGTTAGATTGAGGGGGCAGCTATTCCAAAGCTTGTATGCTGGGTTGTCTGTCTCTGTGTGCCCTATGGGCCCAGTGATTGACTGGTGATCAGTCCAATACAGAGTGTTGACCTCAAACAGTACAAGTGGTAGGAAAAATGAATAGACATATGGATTATTATAGCCATATTTTTTCACTCAAATGGCCTCTGGATGTCAGAAAATAATCAAGCAAAACATTCAATCATTAAAACTTAAGAAATACATTATTTGACATTCTAATTCAGAAATTCTAATTGTCATGAACGGAACAGAGGATAGGACCCAAAAATGCACGACTCCAAAAGAAATAGACAGTTTCAAAAAGAGGTTTAATAAACAGGCAGAGGTCGGTACACAGGCAGGCAATCCAAAAAAAAAGGCAACAGTATCCAAAAACGTGAGGCAAAAAGGCAAGGTCGATAATCAGAACCGGTTCTAGTCTTACTGTGAGTCAGTGACGTGGGAACAAGGAATGCTGTAACACAACGACAAGGTACAACGAACTCGCGACGAGAAAGAATGAGACGCGAGGTTAAATGCAAGGTGTAATTAGGGTGAACGAGGCACAGGTGGTGAAGATGCTCTGAGTACGAGAGGAGCAGGTGTGTATGAAACAGGGGAGACAAAAACCGGAATACACACCCATGACACTAATGGGCTTGAAGTTTAGTTATGTATTTATTTGTTACTGTTTTGCAAAATAATCCATTTGAAAATCCACGAGTAATATATATTTTGGTCTAAAAAATATGACTTCATTAAAGAGCTTCTAAATACTGGTGTATTCACTCCTAAATAAACAAACCTGATTTAGGTAAAACGGTTAGGGCAACTGTTGCAAAGCGCTGTTTTCCATCTTAAATTTAATATAGGTGTCACAAAACATGATGGGAAAACATTAGAAATAATTGGACTAATATAGTATTGCGGCTGTATGTATCCAGTTAAGTAACTAAAAGCATATGTGGAAGCCTACTTCATGATAAACAAGATAGTAGACGTGTTGCAGTTACTGGCATCCAGAGGTGGGTAGTAAGGCTCCGTTACATTTACTCAAGTAAACTCATTCCAATCGCTGACTAATTACAAGCGACGATCCCCCCAAGCTGAGAACAATAGCACACTAGCCAACGACTTGAATACCTTCTACTGCAGATTTGAAAAGGACAGTTTCACACCACACACCCACCCGGCCGCACCCGCGACCACAACCACACCTCTGACTTCTGCGTTAACCATCCATGAACAGGATGTGAGACGCATCTTCAAACAACAGAAGATTAACAAAGCGGTAGGCCCGGACCATGTGTTCCCATCCTGCCTCAAAGTCTGCGCGGACCAGCTCGCTCCAGTCTTCACTCAGATCTTCAACAGATCTTTGGAAATGTGCGAAGTTCCATCCTGTTTCAAATGCTCCACCATCATTCTAGTCCCCAAGAAACCTGCAATCTCTGGTCTGAATGACTACAGGCCTGTCGCTTTGACATCTGTGGTCATGAAGTCCTTTGAACGCCTCGTGCTGGACCACCTCAAGAGTGTCACAGGTCCCCTGCTGGACCCCCTGCAGTTTGCCTACCAAGCGAACAGGTCTGCGGATGATGCAGTCAACATGGGACTGCACTTCATCCTAGAACACCTCGACAGTGCAGGGACCTACGCGAGGATCCTGTTCGTGGACTTCAGATCAGCGTTCAACACCATCATCCCTGAACTCCTTTCAACCAAGCTTCTCCAGCTCAGCGTCTCACCTGCCATCTGCCAGTGGATTTACAACTTTCTGACGGGCAGGACACAGCAGGTCAGGCTGGGGGAGGCCACCTCATCCACACGCAGCATCAGCACTGGGGCGCCCCAAGGTTGTGTCCTCTCTCCGCTGCTCTACTCTCTCTACACGAACGACTGCACCTCAGCGCACCCGACTGTCAAACTCCTGAAGTTTGCAGATGACACGACTGTCATCGGCCTCATCAAGGACGGTGACGAGTCTGCATATCGACAGGAAGCGGAGCGGCTGGAGCTGTGGTGCGGCCGACACAACCTGGAGCTGAACACGCTCAAGACTGTTTTGATGATCGTGGACTTCAGGAGCCATCCTTCGCCACAGCTGCCCCTCCCGTTGTCCAGCTGCCTTGTGTCAACCGTCGAGACCTTCAAGTTCCTGGGAATTACAGTCTCTCAGGACCTGAAGTGGGCGACCAACATCAACTCCGTCCTCAAAAAGGCCCAGCAGAGGATGTACTTCCTGCGGCTTCTGAGAAAGCACGGCCTGCCACCGGAGCTGCTGAGACAGTTCTACACAGCGGTCATCGAATCAGTCCTGTGTTCTTCAATCACAGTCTGGTTTGGTGCCGCTACAAAAAAGGACAAACTCCGACTGCAACGGACAATCAAAACTGCTGAAAGGATTATCGGTACCCCCCTACCCACCATTGAGGACATGCACGCTGCCAGAACTAAGACAAGGGCGTGCAAAATCCTCTCGGACCGTCTGCACCCCGGTCACCGGCTCTTCCAGCTCCTTCCCTCAGGTAGGCGCTACCGATCAACGCAAACTAGAACTAGTAGACATTCCAACAGCTTATTCCCTCTTGCGATCAACTTCTTAAACACCTAACCTATAATTCCATCACAACAAGCTGGCAATTTTTTGACTTGAGTTCGTTGTCACATTTCTGTGGGGCCAATTATGTATTACTCGTGCACTCACTGTAGTTGTCTCGCCATGCTGCACTATTTGCATATACTGGCCACTCATGCCAGAGTAGCATCTGCTCCATTTGCACACTGATTGAGGAGTATCTGTAACATTTGGACAACCAACATTGTCCCAGATGATCGCACTACTCGTCACTTTAAACCGCATACACTCCTTGAAGTCTCAGCGCCCTTTGCACAATGGTCATTGCACCGGACTATTGCAATATTAGTCGTTCGAACTGCTCTAAGTGCTAGAGGACTCAGCATCTTTTTGCACAATTGTTTTTTGTCAATGTCTTTATGTCTCCAAAGTGTTCTGTAAATTGACTGTCTGTTGTACTAGAGCGGCTCCAACTACCGGAGACAAATTCCTTGTGTGTTTTGGACATACTTGGCAAATAAAGATGATTCTGATTCTGAAGTAACGTTTTCAATAAACTACTTGTCAGAGTACTTTAAATTGGCACCATACTTTTTACTTTTACTTGAGTATTTAGGTGAAGAAGGATTGATACTTTTACCCCGTTACAATAATCGTCATGCAGTTTGCTACTTTTATTTATCCATTCTTGCGTGTGCGAGTGAATTTGTAGTTTTACTTTACAGACTCCAAAAAAGAACAGCTTTGTCATGCAGCTCATAAATTGTGACTGCCCAAACGTCGATATTTCAGTGCACTTCTAACTTGAGAAAACACATTGTGGTAAGTTTCAGATGATTCTATGTTTGTTTTGGCAGTGGATATGGCAACATTACCCCTGTTTTATGGTGTCGCACACGCAATCACTAAATCTGGTCAGCAAACAGCTTCTTCATGAAGTCATGACAGTGAATAAAGCAAATAATCTTTCTGTAAGGCCCAATGCATGTTTTTGGGCAGTTAAAATTGAAATGGTGGCAGGTGATAGATTAGATTAGATTAGATTAGATAGATAGATAGATAGATAGATAGATAGATAGATAGATAGATAGATAGATAGATAGATAGATAGATAGATTTTTTGATGTTCATGCTCTGATTTGAAAACATCTGGTTACTCACAAGTTATTCTTGAGTAGTTTTTTCAACGAGTACTTTCTTATTCTTAAGTAAATATTACTTTTACTTGAGTCATATTATTCTAAAGTAACAGTACTCTTACTTGAGTACAATTATTTGTCGACTCGACCCACCTGTGTCGGCATCAACTGTCATCATAAACCAATCCAAATATGACCTTCGCAATGACCGAAGGCTTGGGACCGTACAGCACCTTGCTCCGGGTCGGTTGGAAGTTCCAGTGTCAATCGGGACACCGATGAAGGCTGCATCGAGGCCGTCCGCAGTGTCCCGGTAAGGTAGCTTGCCCATGGTGGGGATCCCGGATACCCTCGCGACAAACTCGGCGCTGGGCGGCACATTGAAGTGCTTTGTGCCGGGGTTTTGGCTAGTTGAACTTCGATCATCTGAAGCGCCGGCAGCTGAGGTGGCAACGCGAAGGAGCGAGCACTAGTTGGAAACCGAGGACGACGACTCCTCAGAACTGTGAACATGGTTCTTACGTATCGCTGTTGCTCAAACTGTAGAGGCACTGAAACTGAAACCTTTGCGCCTTCCCTGCACTTTGTAATAAAAGGTGGCTCCGCTGCAGACTTCGCATGTGTTTTATTCGTGTTGATTCGACGCGACTTCCAATCTTAACGCCTAGAATGGCTCTCCAAATCAAATGTATGCGGACAATTTGATTTTACACAATTGTGTATGCTTTCTGCATTTGGGTTGCTGAATTTTCGGCAAAGTTTAATGATCAGCTTGATTCCTCTTCTTTTTTTAAATTTTTATTTTTTATTTTTTTTTTAAAGCTCATTTTGGCAGGAGGGTAAGCTAAGTACTTCGGTGAACGTTTCTATATTTTGGATCGTTTTTCCTCTATAAAATTGAGTTTAAAAGAAAAAAAAAACGTACTGCGGCAAAAGGGGCGGAGGTGTAGTTACGTCACCAATCCTGGTCACTAGGAGACGCCATCAGAAGCGCGGGCATATTTTCCACGAAATCGACTTGGTATAGCGCCTAGAAACTTCTACGACGAGACATGGTAAGCACCTTCTTTATGTTAAATGCCTCATAACTCCAACGAAGATGGAGGAGAAAGAATTGGGGCTATAGTGCAATGGGGAACAATGCAAGGATTTCTGCACGTTCTTCTCATGGCGCCCATTTCGCCTCGTTTAGCATAATGCGTCTTTGCCCCCAGCCCCAACAGGCACACGCTCATCTTCATCGCGACGTACATAACATTTAGCTTTAAACATGTCCCCTTTTCGCGTGTAAAACCGGAATTGCGGGTCATGCGGCATCATTGACAATGTGGCCTTGTGGCAGTCGAACCGAACTGCAACATGTCTGACCTAGATTATTCCCTATCGTCGACAGTAATCCCCCGTCCGCAGTCCGCTGTCGGACTATGCGGCAGGAAATGATCAAAATACTTTGTGCAATCGCTGCATGAAAAGGTGGCATGGTGGAAAAAGAATCAGCCTCACGGCCTAATGCGTCATGTTGAACATCAAAATGAATGTTTTTCCCCGCTCCACAGCGTGAGTGTATCTCCATCCACGTCGGTCAGGCCGGTGTCCAGATTGGCAATGCATGCTGGGAGCTGTACTGCCTGGAACATGGGATCCAGCCAGATGGACAGATGCCCAGTGACAAGACAATTGGGGGAGGAGATGATTCCTTTAACACCTTCTTCAGTGAGACTGGAGCTGGAAAACATGTCCCCAGAGCTGTTTTTGTGGACCTGGAGCCCACAGTCATCGGTAACTCTTCCTCATGCACAGTATAAATCATGTCTCTTTCCTGGTACTTATTGGGGAGACTGAGGTAAAAGTGAGACATTTTGTACATATACTCCCCTCTAGGCAAGCGATGGTGATGAAGCAGTTCGTCAATATGCATGGTGGAGGTTTTTCTACCAGAATTAGTTTTCATACAACAGTTGATTAATGAGGGGGAAAAAAACATTTGAAAAGAAAACATGCTTACCACAGCACCACGGGGCCTCCTTTTCATGGATAAGGTGAAATGGGAGGGGCTTGAAACGATTGAGGTCACATGACCACAAATGCGTTGTGTTGGCTAGATACCTTATCTAATGTCTCACATTGCTTTTTTCTCCCCCTACTCATTTTTACTATCACCTTAGATGAGGTGCGCACTGGGACGTACCGCCAGCTGTTCCACCCTGAGCAGCTGATTACTGGCAAAGAGGATGCTGCGAACAACTATGCCCGTGGACACTACACCATTGGCAAAGAGATAATCGACTTGGTGCTGGACAGGATCCGCAAACTGGTGTGTAACTTGATACTTGTTCCTCCAACATTAGTTGAAATGAAAACCGACATTTATTGTTCTAGCAAAAAAAATTTAGTTATGAGCATTATGGTAGAAGAGAACTTCAAGCAAAGAGCCGATAGTGAACGATTCTTCAAAAAAGGCCACGTTCTTGCTCCAAGCTGTTTATTGCCATTCCCAGTTGAAGTTTAAACATAAAAGGAAGAGAATTACAGGTTGTCTATTTAACCAAATTGCATAACTTACAAAAGTCTGCCAAGTTTATGCTAACAATGCTGCAATACTTAAAACAGGCTAATGAAACTTGCATAGATGTTGCAGAAGCAATAACTCCTTGAAGCAACTCATATTTGCACACAAAAAGTGCAGCAACACATGGAGACAGACATTACAACAAGACTCCAGTATATATTCTTTATGCTCTGGCGAAATTATCATTTTTTAAAATTTTATTTGTTTTACTCTGCTGTCCGCAGCCAGGTCGGCATTGCAAATGAGAATCTGTTCTCAATTGCCCTATCTGGATTTACGTTAAATAATACTGCAGCTTACTGGGTCACTTGGTTGTGAAACTTGTTCATTTATTATGAATGTATTATACTGCCCTCTGGTGGCCGAGGCCATCACACTAGAAGGACCACAAGGTCAAGGGGCATTGAAGAAGGAAATCAATACACAGACGGTTTAATTCTTTACATTCAGGTATGGTCAATGAAGTACAATAGTGTAGAGTGCTGTTTTTTTTTTTTTTTTTAATTTATAAAAACGTGGGGCTGGAACAGATTAATGAATTTAAATCGGGGAAGATGATATGAGATGTGTGTTTTGAGATACCAGCAGGGTCACAAAGGATGAAACTTGTAAGTCAAGGCACCACTGTATCCTAATAACAAATGGACAGACAAACTAAGTATCAGTCCACATTGTTTTAATTCTTAGGCATTAAAAGAGTCCTCGGCACTACCGGGGTAATTGAATAAATATGTCTTCTTTTTGTGTGGTCAGGCCGACCAGTGCACTGGTCTTCAGGGCTTCCTGGTGTTCCACAGCTTCGGAGGTGGCACTGGCTCTGGATTCACCTCCCTCCTAATGGAGCGTCTCTCTGTAGACTACGGCAAAAAGTCCAAGCTGGAGTTCTCCATCTACCCGGCTCCCCAGGTGTCCACTGCTGTGGTGGAGCCCTACAACTCCATCCTGACCACCCACACCACCCTGGAGCACTCCGACTGTGCCTTCATGGTAGATAATGAGGCCATTTACGATATTTGCCGAAGGAACCTCGACATCGAGCGTCCTACTTATACCAACCTGAACAGGCTGATCAGTCAGATCGTCTCCTCCATCACAGCTTCCCTTCGTTTCGATGGTGCCCTCAATGTTGATCTGACAGAGTTCCAGACCAACTTGGTACCATATCCTCGCATCCACTTTCCTCTGGCTACCTACGCCCCAGTCATTTCGGCTGAGAAGGCGTATCACGAGCAGCTGTCGGTAGCAGAAATCACCAACGCCTGCTTCGAGCCAGCCAATCAGATGGTGAAGTGCGACCCTCGTCACGGCAAATACATGGCATGCTGCCTTTTGTACCGTGGCGACGTTGTTCCCAAAGATGTCAACGCTGCCATTGCCACGATCAAAACAAAGCGCTCCATCCAGTTTGTGGATTGGTGCCCTACTGGTTTCAAGGTGGGCATCAACTACCAGCCACCCACTGTGGTTCCTGGTGGAGACTTGGCCAAGGTCCAGAGGGCCGTCTGCATGTTGAGCAACACCACTGCTGTTGCAGAGGCCTGGGCTCGACTTGACCACAAGTTCGACCTGATGTACGCCAAGCGTGCCTTTGTTCATTGGTATGTGGGCGAGGGCATGGAGGAGGGCGAGTTCTCTGAGGCCAGAGAAGACATGGCGGCTCTGGAGAAGGATTATGAGGAGGTTGGAGTCGACTCCATCGAGGGTGAGGATGAGGAGGGAGAGGAATATTAAAAATTCCCAAAAGTATTGAAGGTTAAACAGTTACATGTGTGTGTAGCATTTCAGGTCAAAATAATTTCAAAATAAAACCCTGTCCTACGTTTCTGGACCATGCCTTTTTTATGTGGTGAATCAGGAGCTATTTGTTTGCAAAAGACAAATGTTTGTATCCGCTCAGTGAAAGGTTCATAAATGGAGCTGAAAATGAAAGCAAATAAAAATAAAGTTACATCATGTGTGACAGCATAACTGCATACATGGCTTAACCTAATGAGTTGAAATGAATGCAGTATTTTTGAGCAAAATGAATTGCTATGCACAAATGATAGTATAGGGCACAGGTGTCAAACTGGTGGCCGATTCGATCCAACCACATAACCATGTGGCCCGCGAAACCAAATCATGTGCATCCACTTCGTGTTTCCTGCTAAGGTACCAAAATTGCAAATTCGCTTCACTATTAAAAATATAGACCTATTGCAAGCATTTTGTTTGTTACCAATCCTCTTTTTAAAATACATAAATTAATACTGAGTCAAAGAGTTTTTACTGGCTTCAGATTTCAAAAGTAGTTATCTATCAATTTGTGTATACGTAATAATATGAGGCGATCATACATTCATATGGGTTCACAGCCATAACGGCCCTCCAAGAGAAACAATAACTATGTGGTGGCCCGTGACAAAAATGGGTTTTACACCCCTGGTATAGGGTGTCCCAAAATTTACCAAGATGTGTAAAAACTGTTTAATAATAAACTAGGATTTAATGTTTTACTTTTTTCAGAGAAAAGAATGACTCACTGGCACGAGAAGGCATTTTCTGTGTTGCAATAAGCTCAAACAAGTGTATGGAGCATGCATTTGAGGGAATTCACTAAAAATACACCAACTGAAAAGCAGATTTGGATAAATTTAAAGAGGAAGGCACAAAGGAAATTATGTACCAGTGCACATAATGAACATTTGTTAAATTGGTTATAAAATATATTCGTTTGAATGTTGGTGGAAGTTTTATTTAAAAAAAAAAAATAATAATAATCACAAAACCTGTTTCATTTTGGTTTTTAAGACAAAGTTATTCAGATCCATTAAAAAAAAAGTTATTGAGTATTCATGATGCTGCCTGATGCCAGTAGTGGTCAGTGATAAATTATTTCATTGACTCAAGCAGTATGTCTACTTATGGTTTGTTTTTTCATTTTCAATTATGCAGTTGATCAATGGCACATAGTTCCTCACTTTAGTGTAGACTCCAGGAAAGTAGGGGTTGGTGCAGCTGATACTCCAGGACACTATACCCTCCAGGAAGTCCTTGCAGGTGAGAGTCACCCTGTGGACAGACCAGACAAAAGAGACATTTTACTTATTTGACTTGATCACCACTGTATGGTGAATCAGATCTGAACTGTTTTATAGACTGAGCCATGTTGTGCAGCTGGGGTCAGGTCAAATCAGTATTTGTAGTGCTCTTCTAGTCACATGTTTTCATCCATCGATCCCTCCATTTTATATCCTCATCGGGGTTGCAGGTGAGCTAGAACCAATGGTTGACTGAGCGAGCGGTGTGGAACGCACTGGACTGGCTGCCAGGGCGGGTCACATGTAGACAAACACCCATTTACATTCATCTAAGGATAATTTAGTCCTCCATTGAATGTGGGAGGAAGCCAGAGTACCAGCAGAAAACCCATGCAACTCCACACGGGAAGGCCGAAGCCCGGATTCTATCCCCCTAACCACTTGCTGGCACAAGTTCTCAACTGATATTTAAAAAAAAAAAAGTCCTAAGTGAAAAAAAGGACCCATTTGATTTTATCTGACAGCTGATGCGAAGTCAAAACTGCGTTTTCCTTTACCTGACAATAATCTTTGGCCCGATTTGAGATCCAGCGCACAACATGTTTGAAGTGATCTTGACCCAGTAGTAGTAGTCGGTGCAGGAAGCCATGACGTTCTCATCCACAGCCCGGAGCGTCAGGTCATGTGAGCACGACTGTGCTAATCAATGTCACTGCCAGATGAGATTGTTTTTCATTGGCCTGCTCATGACACTGTGGTGACTAGGATCTCGCCGCAAAGACAGTTGTAGTCGCCCTGTGTGCCGCATGCGAGGACCTTACGTACAGTGGTCTCATCTTTTTATTGTGTGCGTGTCACAGGCCAAGACACCATACTGTGGGAGGACACGCACTGGTTCCACACTCCATTAAGTACATTGTGTCGATACGAATGACACATCATTGACACTTCTGCAGGGGCTCCATAATAAATAAGTACTGGGTAATGACAGCAGCGCATTGTGATATTGGGTTAGCAGCTTTTTATTCTTTTTAATTTTAATATTTATTTGAGGATAAGTGGTACAGAAAATGGATGGATGGATTTGAATTCTCACTGAAATGTCAAAAGACCACTGAAAGTTGTTCCAAGTTGAAACCTAGATTCTTGTCAGGGTGTTTCCAAAAAGAGGTTACTCTGTAAGAACAATGACAACAAACACAAACTGGGTCATCATTTGTGTTGAAAAGGCGAGAAAAAACCTTGTAATATTTGACCTCCCAATCAAGTAACCATTCATGGCAAGTGGATCTTTTTCTCACAGTGGACTCCTAAGCATTGTGTTGGAATTCAAAAAATACGTTGACTTCACTCAACAAGAGTTACAATCAACCACTTGAATGTACAACTGAATTTGCATAGACGATAATCTCAAAGGAGGAACTGAAATGCAATATATTTCTAAAGGAACAGTGCTTCAAATGAGAGGTGGAATTCATATTTTGCGCTGTTTGTAATTAAAAACTGAAATGATGATAAAGGATTGAACTGCTGGAACGAATATACAATACATCAACATTGCATCACTGTCCTAAAATTTGACTCATTTGACTAAACTTCCTTCATCCCGACACCATATCACTCTGTTATTAAGCTAATCAACTAGTATTGAGCAAATAATGATTCACAGCTGGTGTATGAGTACGATGTATCAAGTGGTGCATGAGTCCAGAATGCAATTGAGACTACTCACCTCCCACTTTTTTTTTTTTAACAGTAACTTAGTAAGTTACTGTAAAAACCCTATCAAATGCCTAACAGTGTAGGTAGAAAAGTTAGTTGAGAAAACTTAAATTTGTGAAAATAAATGTAATTCATGCAAGTATTAAAAGAGCTGTGCATCATAGATGTTTGTGAAAGCTGCCTTCCAGAACATAATGTTCATACTGGTTACTGACAGCTGCCAGAATTGGAATGTCCCATGAAATATGCATGCAATCTGTCTTCCCCCCTGAGCAATCTGTTCCATGGCTCTGAGGCCATAAAAAACAGCTGACAAGATTTACACCAGCAATACCAAGTAGCCTACAAATCTCACCTTAAAATAAGACCTTTTGGATTGTGGATGATACACTAGCATGTGGTACATCCATCCAGTTTCTGAGTCACTTATTCTCACAAGGGAGTGCTGGAGCCTATCCCAGCTATCAACGGGCAGGAGGCGGGGTACACCCTGAGCAGGTTGCCAGCCAATCGCAGGGCACAAATAAACAAACAACCATTTGCACTCACATTCACACCTACAGGCAATTTAGAGTTGTCAATTAACCTACCACATAGGTTTTTGGAATGTGGGAGGAAACCGGAGTGCCCGGAGAAAACCCACGCAGGAACGGGGAGAACACGCAAACTCCACACAGGCGGGGATGGGGATTGAACCCTGGTCCTCATAACTATGAGGCAGACGCTCTAACCAGTCACCCACCGTGCCGCCGCATGTAGTACAGTATACATATATACAATATTGTTGTAGCATCCAGCATCCTTGTTGCATGTTGGCATGAAAAACTTTGACCTTCCTGTTTGTTCCTTCATTTGCTCATTTGTCATTTCCATATCCTTCAGTGTGATAGAAATGCATTTTAATCACTGTTGATTTGTAATTAAAAAGTGTCTTATAATTGAATTACAGGAGAGGATAATCTAGAATCAGGGGCGGATTTACCATTTTGCAAATACAGGCAATTGCCATGTGGCCTCAAGATTTACAGGGGCGCCCAAACATCTAATTGAAACTGATTAATACAGTTTTCTTTGATTTAAATGAATTATTACCATTAGTCCTAATTTTCACGCTTAAAAACAAATTTAAAAACAAAAATTAACTTCATCTATCATGATTGTTTCAATACTCCCCCTTTCCATATCCTTTTCTATCTTACTGCGCATGTGCAGACTTGATTCTGGAAGACGGCAGCAAAATAAACTCTTTGGCGCGGAAGTGAGTGTGGAATCGACTGGAGAACAGGACAAGGTGAAAGCAAAGGAAACAGTTTGGATAAAAACTAAAAAAAAGAAGTTTTTGCTGTGAAAAATGTGCACAACTGACAGCAAAACAGAAGGCGCCAGATGTGACTGTACTGTATGTAGTGTCAGCCAAGCAGGATGCGGTAGAGATGACGTGGAGAGTGACATAAGTGACACTTTTCATTGCAGAGATGTGTTAAAGCAGTCGAAATCGTAAACTATTGTAAATGTTGATTTATATTCTTATCAATTACAGTAAAAGTGTTGAGATGATTTACTTGTTAGATAATAATCATCAATGAGGATTTTAAGGACTTTATAAAATCTAGATACAGTATATCTAGCTCACAAAATATAATTTTCTCAAATTCACACTTTCGTGGATCATGAATATTTTTCACTGGACGGGGCCAGGGAAACATAAAAATGGTAATGTTACTGGTAACTTTACATGTTAGATAATTGTAACAAATTACAAAATACCTTGTGTTGAGGTGAAAATAAAACTTTTAGTGCAGTACACTAAACAACTAACGACAACCATGAATAGAATATTCCTTGCTACTACTTGAAGTGAGGACTGTAAGTGCCTCACAATGTTGACATCTGATTGCAACACAACTGCAAGGTAAACAGAAGCATGAGTAGATGACCTGGTCTACAGGCATCTCTTGTTGCACTAGTTGCCCCTGTTTTCTCTTTCACTGAGTGTGTCAGTCCTCCATCTGGTTGATGGATTTGTCATTTTCTGATTTTATGGATCTGGTTACATTAAAGCAGAGGTCTCTTGTTTTAGCATGAGAAGCGTCCTTCTCTGAACCCTGAAAAGCCTCACCTCACCTTTGACAAAGGCTTCTCTCTTCAAAACAGCAGGCCACCGACATCTGTTGTATTCCATACTACTACAACATTCAATAAACGTTTGGGAAATGAGGACACCAATTGTTGAAGCTTTGTAGGTGGAATTCTTTCCCATTCTTGCTTGATGTACAGCTTCAGCTGTTAAACAGTCCGGGGTCTCCGTTGTCGTATTTTATGCTTTATAATGCGCCACACATTCTCAATGCGAGACAGGTCTGGACTGCAGGCAGGACAGTCTAGTACCCGCACTCTTTTACTACGAAGCCACGCTGTTGTAACATGTGCAGAATGTGGTTTGGTATTGTCTTGCTGAAATAAGCAAGGGTATCCATGAAAGAGACGTTGCTTGGATGGCAGCATATGTTTCTCCAAAACCTACATGTACCTTTCAGCCTTAATGGTGCCTTCACAGATGTGTAAGTTACCCATCCCATTGCCACTAACACAGCCCCATGCCATCACAGATGCTGGCTTTTGAACTTTGCGTCCATAACAGTCCGGATGGTTCTTTTCCTCTTTGGCCCGGAGGACACGACATCCACAATTTATGTGGAAACTTGTCGGACCACAGAACACTTTTCCACTTTGCATCAGTCCATCTTAGATGAGCTCGGCCCAGAGAAGCCGGCGGCGTTTCTGAGTGTTGTTGATAAATGGCTTTCACTTTGGATAGTAGAGTTTCAAGTTGCGCTTACGGATGTAGCGCCGAACTGTATTTACTGACATTGGTTTTCTGGTGTTCCTGAGCCCATTTGGTGATATCCTTTGCACATTAATGTCGGTTTTTCATGCTGAGGGATCGAAGGTCACGGGCATTCAATGTTGGTTTTCGGCCTTGCCGTTTACATGCAGTGATTTCTCCAGATTCTCTGAACCTTTTGATGATTTTATGGACCGTAGATGATGGAATCCCTAAATTCCTTGCAAATATACGTTGAGGAACATTGTCCTTGAACTGTTCCGACTATTTTCTCACGCACTTGTTCACAAAGAGGTGAACCTCGCCCCATCTTTGCTTATGAATGACTGAGCAATTCAGGGAAGCTCCTTTGATACCCAATCATGGCACCCACCTGTTCCCAATTAGCCTGTTCACCTGTGGAATGTTCCAAACAGGTGTTTGATGAGCATTCATCAACTTTCTCAGTCTTTTTTGCCACCTGTCCCAGCTTTTTTTGGAACATGTTGCAGCCATAAAATTCTAAGTTAATGATTATTTCCTAAAAACAATCAAGTTGATCAGTTTGAACATTAAATATCTTGTCTTTGTAGTGTATTCTATTAAATATAGGTTGCAAATGATTTGCAAATCATTGTATCCTGTTTTTAGTTATGTTTAACACAACGTCCCAACTTCATTGGAATTGGGGTTGTACACGAGTAATAACAAAATGTAATGTAACCCTTATAACTGCAATGCCGTATTATAGTGTGTCCTTTCAATTGTTTGCTTGTTAAATGTAACAATGGCCTAATTTGCATTATCCCTACTTCAAGCAAAGTTGCTTCTGTTTGTAGGTTATCTGAACCTAAGCAGGGTCTATAAAAGTCACAACAGACACGCAGCTAGCGAGTTATCTCACTAACAGAATCAAAACCACCCATGTCTAACGTCTCACAAATTAATTTATTCGTTTTATATTTTAGGAATCTAATCTTACTTTTGTTCTTGCACGGATGCACTGTATGTCTGTACATCTATAAATACTTATACTTTTACTCACCTCTACACAATATACAGTTTATACAATTTACCAACTGTGACTATAATAGGAAGTGAAATATTAGCTTTACAATAAAGAACTGAAATAAAAGATTTATGCATGCATATTATCACTTGTACAGCACATTTCCATTGCTTTCGGCCTTCTCGAAGAATTGAGCAGGCTACAAACATGCATTGATTTGTCTGTAACATTGGTTCTCAGTGTGGTACAAGTACACCGGCTCCCTCTAGTGGAACACAAAAAAAATCACTGAATTAATGTTCAAACTTAGCTTGGCTTAAACTTTTAAAATACAGTACTGTAAATGTTTAAGTTCAGTTCAGCTGTGTTAAATATTTAAGTGCTATACATTTGTCTCATTTTTTATCAACACATTAATGTATTTTTTTGGTCATTATCCTGGTACTTGGACAGTATTTTGTTCGGTTATACTCGGTGTAAAAAGTTTAAGAATGACTGGTTTATAAGATGCCACCTGCAAAACAAATGCACAGACAGACCTGAGGCATGCATGGTCTACTTTGTGGGAAATTCCACACAACCAAGTTTTTAATCTAGATCGTAATGGAAAGTAAATAGTAAAGTTTTATTGGTGTTCTAAGCGGTTCTCCGAACCGCTTATCCTCGCTAGGGTCGCAGGTCTATCCTAAATGACTGGGTGAGAGACGGGGTGCAACCGTGGACTGGTCGCCAGCCAATCACAGGGCACATACAGTAGAACCAAACAACCATTCACACCTATGGACCATTTAGAGTCCTCAGTTAACCTACCATGCATGTTTTTTAAATGTGGGAGGAAACCAGAGTACCCGAAGAAAACCCACACAGGCATAGGGAGAACATGCAAACTCCCCACAGGGAGGCCGGATTTGAATCCAGGACCTCAGAACTTTGAGGTGGATTTGCTAACCAGTGGGCCATCGCGCCGCTTTATAGGTGTAAACAAATGAAAATTGTGACTACACTGCCCAATATAATATTCCCCAGGTTAAACAAAAATGTATCTGTTGTATGACCATAACATTAATAAGTAATTACTCTGGAAAAAAAAAAAAAAAGACAAAAGTGGAATTAAATAGCACGTGACGGACAGTATTTATAGCCACCAGGGAGCATTTGATCATTGAAGCACACATAATGGAAACGGCAGCTGAGGTGAAAGCCTACTGGCACTTCCTCCTCTTACTTTTTTCATTAAAAGCTCAAACTACCATTCATGGGCCAGAATGTCAAATATATCGAAATTAAAATGAAATCAATCTGAAAAAAAATATACTTAAGAGAAAGCTAAATGGGAAGGGAAGAGAAAGAGGGCAAAGTTGGCATATTTTATGCATTGATACTCTCTGTAATGATGAACGCTGGGGTGAAAATGTGACTTGGTTATTATCCTGTCCTCCGAAACCAAAGAGCCATTCAACTTCCCAGACAAGATTTTTTTACCCCCCCACTCCCATTTATACTGTCCGTTTCCTTTCTTTCTCTGCTGGCCCTGAGGAGATGCATTCATTTAGTGATTCCTCATCTTAATTTGTCAACATGGCTTTAGCCAGGAGGCCTTTTCCCCTGAATCTAGGACAGCAGGTCTGCCTGCTTAGGAGGGACAGATATGCCCACATGCCTCGTTTCACCATTAGTACAGTTTAAAGCTTTATGGACAAAATCTGAGGAATATTTACTTTTTACCATGCTGTTTGTTTTATTTTCACAAGAAAATCTCTTTTGATTATTGCATGTGATCTTTCTGGAAAACAAACTGAAAAGATGGCTTCAAATAAAAGGCTCAAAGGAGAAATACTACCAAATTATCTTAATAATCCTGTCAATTCTTCTAGATACAGTATACATATAAACCTCTAATTAGCAGCTATCATAATGGGGAATGTTTTTTGGACAGCTGTCAAAATATATCATGGATTTTGATTCCATTGCTTTGATCCCAATGGAGAGGAACTGCCTCGATTTTTGATCCGACAAGTCCTCGCAGGTTCACTTCACTACCTTTAAAGCCCTTTGAATTTGAGCCTTCTCTCTCCTTTTGAAGGTTGGTCACATACACACAATTATATTTTACTTCCAGAACTGGCTCTTAGTTTTCACCATATAATTACATGTTTAAATAGGAAAAAGACTGGATGACGAATACATTTGGATATGTTTAAGATAGGTGTAACAATAGCTTTGTGTTTGAGACACTGCATGCATTTAATTTGAGTTTTTATTTGAATTCAGAGTCATCCCCCTTATTTTTGTCTACTGACTAGCCGAACACATTTCGAAAGCTCAGGCCATGCTGGGTTGTGTGATATGTGGAAAAGTACTTCATAAATTTAAAAGCACTAACACATCCAGCGTCAATGATGTACAGTACTGTGTATGCCTAGAGCTGCTGGTGAAATTCATCCTAGCTTCATGCAATCAGACACACCGCTCTGCAGTATTCATCTGAATAATAAACACTGAGTTTTAACATGAGCGTCGTCTACTCTAGAGTGGCCCCAGAACGAGACCCATGTGGTGGAGTTAGAGCTAAATGGGAATTCTATCAGGGACCTTTGAACCCATGTATAGTAGATTCTCAGTTTGTCTGATCAGATTGCAACAAAGGAGGTGAACAGACTAAGGTCTCAGCTCCGTACTGGTCTTGTTCAAGTGCCGCCATCACCAACTACTTCATTGTCTTTGTTCCCTGTGGAACATAAGGATGGTTTAGGAATCTGATCCTGGTCCATTCTGAGAACATGTCCAAGCCATTGGAGCTGTCCATTTTCCATTTATAGCAGCAAATTGCGTGAGTTTGTGTCTTTCTACAGGTCTTTTCCATGTTGCTCAACCACTCGCCAGTATTGTGAGCCATACAACTGGTCTGATTTGACTTCATTGTTATACAGTTAAGATCTTCACCACCAATTGACGATCATCATTCATTCACATTTATATCCTGCCCACATACTCTACATACGGTATGTGACTAACCTCACTCTCTCCCCTTGTATTAAGTGGTCCCGCTTCCAGACCAGCAGAAAACAATAATTCAACCACAGTCAGCCCTCACTATATCACGGTTCAGTGCATTGCAGATTTTATTGTACAGTACAGTTACTCAACTGCATATGTCCAGTAATGTAAACATTTTTAGCGAATTAAATACAGCCTAAGACGACTTGTTGGAACGAGTTGTACTCCATAACAGGTGGTTTAAATACAGTAGAGGAAGGATGGAAACAGCCACTTTCTTTCAATCGCTTTGTTAAACAAGCAGTAACAAAATACAGTAAACAGAAGTACATTCTTAGCACACCTGCTGGTAGCCGCAACTGACACCGGCACTGAACACTACAGTGGCTAATGCTATATAGCCAGGAAATAGCCAGCCAGTAGTATGTCCATGTGTTGGGAAAGCTCATTTTCCACACAAAATAGTTCAACGTTTAGTTCACTGTTCCAAAAATGAACTCGTTCAGTTTGTAGTTGACAATTCAAAATTTTGAGGTAATACAGCCATGAGTCTTTTTGGGAATGATGCAATAAGTTTTTCACACCTGGATTTGGGGATCCTCTGCCATTCCTCCTTGCAGATCCTCTCCAGTTCTGTCATGTTGGATGGTGAACGTTGGTGGACAGCCATGTTCAGGTCTCTCCAGAGATGCTCAATTGGGTTTAAGTCAGGGTTCTGCCTGGGCCATTCATGAACACTCATGGAGTTGTTCTGAAGACACTCCTTCGTTATTTTAGCTGTGTGCTTAGGGTCATTGTCTTGTTGGAAGGCGAACCTTCGGCCCAGTCTGAGGTCCTGAGCACTCTGGAGAAGGTTTTTGTCCAGGATATTCCTGCACTTGGCCGCATTCATCTTTCCTTCGATTGCAACCAGTCGTCCTGTCCCTGCAGCTAAAAAACACCCACAGCATGAAGCTGCCACCACCATCCTTCACTATTGGTACTGTATTGGACAGGTGATGAGCAGTGCCTCGTTTTCTCCACACATACCACTTAGAATTAAAGCCAACAATTTCTATCTTGGTCTCATCAGACCAGATAATCTTATTTCTCACCATCTTGGAGTCCTTCAGGTGTTTTTTAGCAAACTCCATGCGGGCTTTCATGTGTCTTGCACTGAGGAGAGGCTTCTATCAGGCCACTCTGCCATAAAGCCCCGACTGGTGGAGGGCTGCAGTGATGGTTGGCTTTCTAGAACTTTCTCCCATCTCCCGACTGCATCCCTGGAGCTCAGCCACAGTGATCTTTGGGTTCTTCTTTACCTCTCTCACCAAGGCTCTTCTCCCCCGATTGCTCAATTGTAGTGGTAGAAAGTTTTTATTACTAATGAACAAATTATTATTCCTAAGGAACTGGCAATTGCGCCGAATTGCCATTGATGTTATGATGGCACTCAGTACTTATATAGTGGGGGAGGTCCAACAAATGCTAGAAGGCCCAAGTGCGTACTTTGGCTTGTTTTTAACTCCGCCCCAAAAATCCGGACAACTTAAATAGAGAAAAACAGTTTAACGCTATATCGCCACAATTCAGAAATAAATTGGTCTTAGTCTTTGTAGATTTTCAGCACTTATCTGGAAATATAGTTAATGTGTTTCGAAATAAATCCCTGAAATCACTTTACAGGGTCTTTAAAGGCTGGGATCCGCTCACGCAGGCAATGGTCTCTGATAGTCTGAAGAATATAAAGTGAACATTTCTGATAAGAAAGGAGAGTCCACAAGATATAAACTAATTGGACAATTAAGCTGAGCTACTTCATATATTGTGTTTTAGCGGACTGAAAAGCAATAAGGTTTTTGTTTTGCCTTAGCGAAGCAATCAATCGAGTGTATGAAATGAAAGTCAGTTCAGGAGTGTGATTGGCATAACACAGAGGGGGAAAAAAACTAGTCATGTTGCTTTGTGGTTTCGACAATCAACTTGGATGAAAGTGGTAAACAATTCCATTAGTAAAACTCTGGCAGCAGTATGATGAAACATTAAAGTGTAAGACAGCTGGAAATAGTTTTAGCCAGGAGAAAAAGGCGAGTGATGATTAATGAGATGTAGGAAGTGTACAATAATTGCAAATAACAGGTAAATTTCCATGATGGATATAACAGACAATGACAGAGAGATACTCGCTTATTTGTAAGGAACCATTTTTTTCTGAAGTTATCAAATGTAGTCAGGTGAAGCCACATTTGGTTCACTATTTTAACATGTAACAGAAAGGAATGTCAAAATACATTTTGGAAAAAAATGCTCCCATCCCCTTCATGTCCTTTCTCTCACTCAGTAGATTTATCACGTTTCCCCTGAGAGAATAGACAGAAAGTAGAACACTTTAATCATGTTTCCGTCCGTAGGGCCGCCATCAAAGGGAGCCATTGCTTTGTTCTGTGGACAAGCTATTGCCGATAAGCCCCCGGCAGCCCACTTTGTAAGGCGGATGCATTTTGTCCCAACCAGTCAAGGAGTAAAAATATTCACCTTTACACTATTTACGTCCTGTTTCACCCCTATGACACCTTTAACAAAGGACACGGGCTATAATAACAAGATCAAGACTTAGCAACACAGTTCAAACCTGGAGCTTGTAAACAATGGCAGCAATCGCAGCATGAGTTTTAAATGTTTGTTGCCATGACAGCAGTTTCTACTTGACGATCTGATTGACCCCTAACGGCTGTGAACACAACAGCTAATTGATGTGCAACATCTAACCTAAACCTGCACCGTTCCGGACAGTTTCCAACAACACTTCCCCAGAAGGATTTATGAAGCATATCTATGCAAAACACCCCATCTGGAGTGTTGGGTTAGTTGAACACATTATTTTTATTAGACCAGTTGAAAAACTGATGCTGATTTTTATTATTTTTTTTTACAGGATGAAAATAGCTTGACTCTACATCCTGAGTAAATTTTATGCCAAAAGATATTTGTGTTTGCAAGATGTGTTTCTCTAGGGTTTATTACAGGATTGAATCTACATACTCCTGGCTCATATTATACAAAAGAACAAAATATTTATTATACCTATGCAGAAGACATACAACTCATTCCAGTTTAGTATACAGTAGTATTCATTCATGAATCATTTGCATTCCATCAGCTGTATGCTAAGATGCCCTTTCCAATGACTTTGTTATGCACTCTGTGTTTTATGTTATTGTTCCCATGCTCAGCATATGCTATCAAAGTGGCAAATAAATCTAAAATAAAATGCTCTGTATTGATGAAATACAATAATAAAATTCCCACATTTATGTTTCTTCGCAGTGTAATAGAAAAAAAGCACTATACAATACCGAATCACATACTCAGATTATTCTGTGCTGATTATCAGCACTTGGCAAAGTACATTGGTACAGAGGCGGTTCTAGTGGGGGCCAATGTCCCCCAGCACTGGGTTTGGACCCCCTGTGCCCCCACAAAGTGTTGCGTATGATTACAAAAACACTTGGAAAGATGCCAAATTGTTCCCTGCACAAGTGAGGTGAATATTACAACATGGAGGTATGAATATGAAGGACATTTTGTGTTAAACTTGAAAGTCTCGATTGGTCAGCAAAAGGACGACTCTTTTCTGGTTGGTGTGAAAGCAATATCTTTCAAGAAGGAACCATAATTGAACATAACAGAGTCATTTTCGCTCCCTTGACGCACAGGAATAAGATCCGCTGGAGAAGGCAGAGACACATTATAGGTTATCCACATGCACACTGCAAGAACTGCTTCCATCAGTCTTCTCTGAGCAGTGAATAGTTGTGAGAAGAGGGAACGTTACCAATCAATATAGAACAAAAGCTAATGATTGTACACAAAAGTACACTGGTCTCAGCTAAAGAGATTCACTTTAATGCTTTGTCAATTACAATCAGAGATACCGTAGGTGTTATGTCAAGCCCCCAGGTGCTAACTTCTAGGGGTTCTAGAATAATAGCTTCTTAACAAGAAACTCACTGTGACACCCAAATTACCTAATACATCATACCTCAGTGCGACGCCTCCTATTGTTTTTGCGATCTGTTGGATCTGCGTTTTTTGTTGGATTATGTGCTGATGTTCAGTTTTAGGTTTGATGATGTAGTTATATTAATCTGCATGGTTTTGACTTTGCATGTGAATCACGCGTCTGTCCTTTTCACTCCCCATGCTTTAACCTCAAATGTGACAGATGTCGCCTAACATGAGCTGCATGAGAAACAAGTGGGAAAAGCTTTGATTGCTATGTTGACTTCTAAAATTGGGTTTTCTTATTCACAATTTGGGGGTTTATGCCCCCAATTTCCATTTATAGAATGTTTTACAATGAATAAGACTGGAATCATTCTTTTGGTTGAATGGGATATTCACATGCTTTTATTGCAGATCATCACATTTACATACGTCTTCCATCCATCCACCCATTTTCTGAGCCGCTTCTCCTCACTAGCGTCGCGGGCGTGCTGGAGCCTATTTCAGCCATTTTCGGGCGAGAGGCGGGCATACAAACAAACAACCATTTGCACTCACATTCACACCTCCGGGCAATTTAGAGTCTTCAATCAATCTTCCCTGCATGTTTTGGGGATATGGGAGGAAACCGGAGTACCCGGGGAAAACCCACGCAGGCACGGGGAGAGCATGTAAACTCCACAGGCGGGGCCAGGATTCGAACCCTGGTCCTCAGAACTGTGAAGCAGATGTGCTAACCAGTTGTTCACCGTTCCGTTACATAAGTAATTTCATATATAATTGAATTATTTAGCACGATGGGTGACTAGTTAGAGCGTCTGCCTCTAAATTGCCCGTACGTGTGAATGTGAGTGCGAATGGTTGTTTGTTTGTATGTGCCCTGTGATTGGCTGGCAACCAGTTCAGGGTGTACCCCGCCTCCTGCCCGATGATAGCTGGGATAGGCTCCAGCACGCCCGCGACCCTAGTGAGGAGAAGCGGCTCAGAAAACGGATGGATGGATGGATGGATTGAATTATTTACTCATACTATGTTTGACTGTGTTCAATATATCACAGCTACTTGTTAATGCTTGATGATTCAATGATGAAGTGACTTTCTGGCCACATGCAAATTCACTGCTAAGATTGGATTACATTATTCATTAGCACTTTGGCGTCTCCACAAAAGTACCCCCAAGACAAACACATGTCCTTGTTACTGCAGCTTCAAAAGTTCTGATTCAAAAATATGTCACTCATAAATTTACAGTTTTGTTTTTTTGTATGTGTGTGTATACATATATATTTATTTACACACGCACGCACGTAACGCTCTCTCTCGCTCACACACACACACACACACACACACACGTATATTAGATGCAAGTGAATTTCAGGAAGAGTTCCGAACGCATACAAAAATATAATTACCCTCATGACTGAAATCATGTTAAAAAAAAGTACAAAAAAATGGAAACCAATAATGAAATACCAAAATGAATAATGTAGGAGCATGTTGGTTAATTAGGTAACAGCAGTCCAAACAGCTTCTGGCTTCACAACAGGGCTAATTACTACATTAGTGAAGGCCACCGGTTAGGAGTAACGAAAATTAATGTACTATAAATATCCATGCACTTTATACCACAGTTATAATAGGAATATAATGTATAAATGAAGATGTGGAATAAATAATTTCACAAGCCGGGCATTTTCAGGGCAATTCTCAGCAAATGGATGATCGTTTTATGACAGCTTTTTTCTTTCCAGAATCTCCAACTGTGGCCTCTGTTTGACCTTAAGTAGTAGGCTTTCAAAAGTGTGTAAAGAGAGGTTGCATATTAATTTCACTTTCTGCTATTG
Organism: Phycodurus eques; assembly: GCF_024500275.1. NCBI lineage: Eukaryota > Metazoa > Chordata > Actinopteri > Syngnathiformes > Syngnathidae > Phycodurus > Phycodurus eques. The sequence goes on from NC_084525.1 coordinate 32,551,190, forward strand.
CATCATAACACAGCCCGGAAGTCTTCCTGAAGCTGCTTACAAATCACTTTGTCACAAAAAATCTTATCAGCTCTGCTATTACCAAGTAGAACTGTATTGTGTAAAAGTGCCAGAGGCACAGTTATAACATCCATCCATCCACCCATTTTCTGAGCCGCTTCTCCTCAGTAGGGTCGCGGGCGTGCTGGAGCCTATCCCAGCTGTCATCGGGCAGGAGGCGGGGTACACCCTGAACTGGTTGCCAGCCAATCGCAGGACAGTTATAACAATGCCAACATTTTTCAGAAGGGGTGCCCTACTCTGTCAGTAGTTACAAATACTGAATGACATTTAGAACAATTGTCATCATAATGGCCAATTGACATTATAATTATCGTAGCTCAGCAAGCATTTTTCTGCATAGTTATATTTGGCTGGGCTCTTGATGAACACATACACACATGTATTTAAAATGTACTTGAAACCAAATATCAGTTTTGCGGTAAATATAAAACAAAAATTAGAAAGTGAAATAGCGCAGTCCCACTGTCCATAATACAGTTGCCACTGAGTCCACGCCTTCAAAGCTAATAGGACTGCATAATATTTGGTTCTCGTCTACCACATGCAGAGGTGCCAAAAGTACTCACTCTATGTGCTACACTATACTTTGCACTAAACATGCCGGGAAATAACAACACCCTATTGTTGACCACCCCCAGGAGATACACCCAGCTTGGCATAAATAGGGAGATTCCACACGAATGGTGTACAAAGGGGTGGTCAACGGGGCGGTGCCCCTACCCCACCCCGCTGACGACTGGTTTGCAAGGGTGAAAAACTGCACACCCCCACAGCCACGATTCATGTTCCTCCATGTGGCTGCTGTCCCTGTTTTTTTCTAACGCCGTTAAGTCCCCAACATCCCACCCAATCAAGAGCTCAAAATGATTTTACCTATCTCTTGTTGTCATCCACAGAGGTTGAAAAAAAGTAAAAAGCTTATTTTGACAAAGGAAGGAGTAGAAAGTACGTACAAATATCTGTTTTGAAAGTAAAATGTCGCCAAAACAATAAATACTCAAGTACAGATACTTGAAAATTGTACTTAAGTACAGTCCTACATTCTTCCCACCACTGACCACATGTTGTATCGCCTTGGCTTGCATTCGACAGGTCACATTTCTCAACTGATCTTAGTTCAACTGAGATGATAAATGAGATTGACTTCAAAACCCTGTGAATTGGAATAGACAGCTGACTTGGTTGCTCACATCAATAGTAAGCGCTGTGGCGTGCAATTCTCAACCCTTCATCCATCCAATTACCTTTAAAACACTGCCACAGCTAGTGGTCACTGCTTTAAATTATCATTTGTCCTTAAATGTAACTTGTTGATTTGTTGTAGCTGTTTGGCTTAGGAGCAGTGTGGTTTTCGTCCTGGCCGTGGAACAGTGGGCCAGCTCTACACCCTTGGCAGGGTCCTCGAGGGTGCATGGGAGTTCGCCCAACCAGTCTACATGTGCCTTGTGGACTTGGAGAAGGTGTTCGACCGAGTCCCTCAGGGGGTCATGTGGGGGGTGCTTCGGGAGTATGGGGTACCGAACCCCCTGATACGGGCTGTTCGGTCCCTGTACGACCGGTGTCAGAGTTTGGTCCGCATATCCGGCAGTAAGTTGGACTTTTGCAGATGATGTGGTTCTGTTGTCTTCATCAAGCCGTGATCTCCAACTCTCACTGGAGCAGTTCGGAGCCGAGTGTGAAGCGGCTGGGATGAGAATCAGCACCTCCAAATCTGAGACCATGGTCCTCAGTCGGAAAAGGGTGGCATGCCCTCTCCAGGACGGGGATGAGATCCTGGCCCAAGTGGAGGAGTTCAAGTATCTAGGGGTCTTCTTCACGAGTGAGGGAAGAATGGAAGGGGAGATCGACAGGCGGAAAGGTGCCGCGTCTACAGTGATGCGGACTTTGTATCGATTCGTTGTGGTAAAGAAGGAGTTAAGCCGAAAGGCAAAGCTCTCGATTTACCGGTCGCTCTACGTTCCTACCCTCACCTATGGTCACGAGCTGTGGGTCGTGACCGAAAGAACAAGATCCCGGATACAAGCGGCTGAAATGAGTTTCCTCCGCAGGGTGTCCGGGCTCTCCGTTAGAGATAAGGTGAGAAGCTCGGTCATCCGGAAGGATCTCAGAGTAGAGCCGTTGCTCCTTCACATCGAGAGGAGCCAGATGAGGCGGCTGGGGCTTCTGATTCGGATGCCTCCTGGACGCCTCCCTGGTGAGGTCTTCCGGGCACGTCCCACCAGGAGGAGACCCCCGGGACAACCCAGGACACGCTGGAGAGACTAAATCCTTCGGCTGGCCTGGGAACGCCTCGGGATCCCTCCGGAAGAGATGGATGAAGTGGCTGGGGAGAGGGAAGTCTCGGCGTCCCTGCCAAAGCTACTGCCCCCGCGACTCGACTTCGAATAAGCGGTAGAAAATGGATGGATGGAAAGGATGGATGGATGTTTGGCTTAGTAGCACAAACACAGGTACCACGATGGTTATTTTATTGCCAATAGGTTCAGAGGTACATGTCTGGTATGTAACATAGACATACTATAATATGCTCGTAGACAATATAATTGATGCAAAGTCTTTGCTGCCAGCTGCCCTAATAACATCATTAAGTGGAAAACCATGGTTCTCCTCAGGGAATATCCATGAATTCATCACATTCTTTCATCATACAGTATCTGTGGTAGCAGGGAGGTCGCCATGTTTACTTGGCTATGTTTCTTTATATGTCCTGTGTTTTTGTGAGCCTTATGGGCGAGAAGACTCACATACCTAAGAGCAAATCCCAGCAAGCGACCACTCACGACTTAACTCATCCCGGCCGCAAGCAGCCGCTTCCTTCAGGTCTCTGTCGTTTTAATTTGAAAGAACTGCCTGATGGGCCGGAGTTGCAGTAGCTCTTTTTAATTGCTTCTTTTGCTGGTTAACATAGCTGCTTGCAATATTGCTGCTTCAGCCTCTGAAGTCCGCGGTGGATGTTCTCAAAAGCCTTGCTACTTAATCTGCTTTATAGTAGAAATGTGCTGAAACAGACTGAGAATGGATTGAGTGTAAAAGAATAAAAAGCTTGTGCTCACAGAAAATCTTGTCTTTAATAAAATAGACTGCGGTTCCCTTTGATAACTCATGACACCAATTTTCCTTTTTCATTTGTGACTTGTCTAAAGAGAATACTTTTCTTTTGGATCAAAACAGACCATGTCTGCCATCTTCTCCCTTCATGTAGCAGCCGAACATTTGCAATGTGACAACAAGACACTTTAAAAATCACTTTAGTGTGGTGTTTTCTGTGCTATCAGTTGGATGCTGTTTTTCTCCTCCTGACTGTAAAAGCCATGTTCTGATTCAGAGCTGTCAACATCTGTTAAGTTCAGGAACATTTCAAAATGTTGCACTTTCTCTTGCACTGTTTTTAAAATTGCAATGTACTTGTGTTTTGCTCTAGAGTCAACTTCTAAAGGAGCAAAAATGTGTTGGTGTATGCATATTTTAAATGCAAAACAATTGTGTGGGAGGCCTCAAATACAGAAGAAGGATAATAAAAATGTACTTCAAGCTCAAATAGACCACCAGTCAGGTTGTTAATTGACCGATAGTCCAATTTCACTGGGTGGACTTCTTATTAAAACGGAGCAGCTGGAAAATGAGGACTCATGAGCGAAGGAGCCCAAGTGAGACATTAGTGTGCAAGGTGGAGAAGAGAAATGGTTTGCAATTTTCTTCTCTCACCTACAGCAAGACACACACACACTGAGAACACAACTATGGCAGATGGCCAACAACACTGACTCAAGAGACTCAAGTGAACCAGTTCATGTTAGTAAATGACTGAGAGTAACACCAGTCGATAAAATGAATGTTTACTACCAATAAATTCTTCATATGTTTTGCTTTTTCTTTGTTTTTTTTTGTGCCTTTTCGGTGACATTTAGAACGAGCCTCAACATATGTTCCTAAGCAAAGGAAAAAGGTTAGGAAGAATGCAAAAATTCAAGTTGTTGTCCAAATTATTGTCAGTGCTGGTGTGTTGTAATCCACAGTAAACCTAATATAGTTCTGCATCTCAATCACAAGGCGGCGCATCTTGGAAAATAGGGCCTACAGCGAAGAGACACAATTTTGCAAAGCCGATGTCATGAGTGTATTGCCACATTAAAAACAAATCCTCATTGCTGCTTTGCATACACAAAGCAGACACAGAGTACAAATCAAAATAACTGTCCTGTGGGCACCAGCTTCCTGTCCATATGCACAAAATGAAATGATATGAACTCTGGCCCATGCTTCTTCTTATGCTCACAATTATGTTTGTGTGAACCTGGGTGGTGGGAGAGTTGGCTCAGTATATTAAATTCTGTACATCCAAAGAACCAAGAAAAACATTAATGCATAATTCTGCTGTGGGAATCATTTTGATACTTCTACATGAGTGCTCTGAGGAGAGAGTCCCAAATGCAAGTCCTCTTTTCCTGGCCTAGTTTCTTTTTATGTAATATTGTGGCAGTTTACTCGATCTTCAAATATTTTTTTTCCCTCTTTGTCATTTAGTACATCGTTGTTGCATCCGTATGCCCATTCAGCCATGTGGGAAAAGAGTATAGTATTCCCAAATAGGTTCTGATCTCATATGATTCATCAGTCTTGCTTGAGTTTTCTGAATCTGACATTTAGAATCAGAATCAGAATCAGAATCATCTTTATTTGCCAAGTATGTCCAAAACACACAAGGAATTTGTCTCCGGTAGTTGGAGCCGCTCTAGTACAACAAACAGTCAATTTACAGAACACTTTGGGGACATAAAGACATTGACAAAAAACAATTGTGCAAAAAGATGCAGAGTCCTCTAGCACTTAGAGCAGTTCGAACGACTAATATTGCAATAGTCCGGTGCAATGACCATTGTGCAAAGGGCGCTGAGACTTCAAGGAGTGTATGCGGTTTAAAGTGACGAGTAGTGCGATCATCTGGGACAATGTCGGTTGTGCAAATGTTACAGATACTCCTCAATCAGTGTGCAAATGGAGCAGATGCTACTCTGGCATGATTGGCCAGTACATGCAAATAGTGCAGCATGGCGAGACAACTACAGTGAGTGCACAAGTAATACATAATTGGCCCCACAGAAATGTGACAACGAACTCAAGTCAAAAAATTGCCAGCTTGTTGTAATGGAATTATAGGTTAGGTGTTTAAGAAGTTGATCGCAAGAGGGAAGAAGCTGTTGGAATGTCTACTAGTTCTAGTTTGCGTTGATCGGTAGCGCCTACCTGAGGGAAGGAGCTGGAAGAGCTGGTGACCGGGGTGCAGACGGTCCGAGAGGATTTTGCACGCCCTTGTCTTAGTTCTGGCAGGGTGCAAGTCCTCAATGGTGGGTAGGGGGGTACCGATAATCCTTTCAGCAGTTTTGATTGTCCGTTGCAGTCGGAGTTTGTCCTTTTTTGTAGCAGCACCAAACCAGATTGTGATGGAAGAACACAGGACTGATTCGATGACCGCTGTGTAGAACTGTCTCAGCAGCTCCGGTGGCAGGCCGTGCTTTCTCAGAAGCCGCAGGAAGTACATCCTCTGCTGGGCCTTTTTGAGGACGGAGTTGATGTTGTTCGCCCACTTCAGGTCCTGAGAGATTGTAATTCCCAGGAACTTGAAGGTCTCGACGGTTGACACAAGGCAGCTGGACAACGTGAGGGGCAGCTGTGGCGAAGGATGCCTCCTGAAGTCCACGATCATCTCTACCGTCTTGAGCGTGTTCAGCTCCAGGTTGTGTCGCCCGCACCACAGCTCCAGCCGCTCCGCTTCCTGTCGATATGCAGACTCGTCACCGTCCTTGATGAGGCCGATGACAGTGGTGTCATCTGCAAACTTCAGGAGTTTGACAGTCGGGTTCGCTGAGGTGCAGTCGTTCGTGTACAGAGAGAAGAGCAGCGGAGAGAGGACACAACCTTGGGGCGCCCCAGTGCTGATGCTGCGTGTGGATGAGGTGGCCTCCCCCAGCCTGACCTGCTGTGTCCTGCCCGTCAGAAAGCTGTAAATCCACTGGCAGATGGCAGGTGAGACGCTGAGCTGGAGAAGCTTGGTTGAAAGGAGTTCAGGGATGATGGTGTTGAACGCTGAGCTGAAGTCCACGAATAGGATCCTCGCGTAGGTCCCTGCACTGTCGAGGTGTTCTAGGATGAAGTGCAGTCCCATGTTGACTGCATCATCCGCAGACCTGTTCGCTTGGTAGGCAAACTGCAGGGGGTCCAGCAGGGGACCTGTGACACTCTTGAGGTGGTCCAGCACGAGACGTTCAAAGGACTTCATGACCACAGATGTCAAAGCGACAGGCCTGTAGTCATTCAGACTAGAGATTGCAGGTTTCTTGGGGACTGGAATGATGGTGGAGCGTTTGAAGCAGGATGGAACTTCGCACATTTCCAAAGATCTGTTAAAGATCTGAATGAAGACTGGAGCGAGCTGGTCCGCGCAGACTTTGAGGCAGGATGGGGACACATGGTCCGGTCCTGTTGCTTTGTTAATCTTCTGTTGTTTGAAGATGCGTCTTCACATCCTGTTCATGGATGGTTAACGCAGAAGTCAGAGGTATATTATATTAGGCTATGTATCCTGGTACTTGACATGTGGAATGTTAATGAAGAATGATAATTAATGTTAATGTTAATGTTAATGAGCCATTTGTGTGAACCACATTGGCACAATAGAAAATATGTTTACTTTTGAAATAAGAGCTTAGTCTTTTAAAGTCATTACACTACAGTTTCTAACCAACCAATGGCTAAGGTGATTAGGTAACACAGTTAAATGGTTAATATGTCTCCAAAGAAAATTTGATTTCAGTCAAGCAATCCACAGTACTCCCTGCAGCAAGTGATTTTTGACTGGGTTGAGGTTAAGGTAATTCATATTTTTTGTCAGTACTCGCTTACAGACATAACACTGGCTTCATTTACAAAGACATGAATATGGAGGGGAATGTGCTAGGTTCTATATTCATCAAGACTAATTTACTTGCTGAAGTTCTTTAAAGACCTTGAAAAGTGAATTCAGGGCTTTGTTTCTTAATACAACAGTGAAGGGCGGTGCATTACGGACGTGGGTCGTCACGCAGCAGGCAGATCTCGACCTCTGCCCCATACGTAACGAGTCAGAGACCAGTGATTTCCATAACAAAATGTGGATCTTCCGTAACATTTGACAGCTCTGGAGATGTTCAATTGATGTTACAATTATGCAGGGGCGGAGCCAGAGGGGAGGCCGGGGTAGCACTGGACCCCCCTGAAATCTGATTGGACCCCCCAGGTGCCCCCCAGGAGTTTGACATATCACGGCACCACACGTCTTGTCGAAAGGTGCCGTTTGCATTTTGATATCAGTGACGCCTTTTGACTGCTAAGTCCCTCCTGTACAGTCGTTGGCGCTTTGTACCACAAAGAGTTGTAATCCACATTTATTAGGAGAAGATGAAGAATCGCCACAGAAGACGAGGATTTGCCACAGAGCCAGTCTATGTCACGACCTCATCCGAAAGTAAGTTTTAAGGCTTCTTTATAGTCGGGCAAACGGCAACCGCGCTGTCGTCACTGCAGCTATCACGCATGCAGTTTGCCTTTATATTTGAGTGCAACCCACGCGTGCAGTTTTCAAAATGTACTGCAGTTCACCTCCAAGTCGGGGGTGTCGCTACGGCTGGTATTGGCTGTGACACCACTGGGTGGAGTTTCCTCTGCATTTTTTAGGCCATTTACGGTAGCCGTTTTTACTTTCCTTTCCGGAACAAGGAACAAAGCAACAACAATGGCGACCGTGGAACAGTGTCTGCTAGAACAAATGGACCTAGATGACCAGATGATATGTTTAATTATGCTGCAAAATCAATCAAGAAGGCGGCGGCGTAGATGGTATGTAGAACCAAGGGGCACGCTGAGTACGTCATCACAGCATGTGACTAAAATGGACCAATCACGAGAGATGATCGCCGCGGCGTTCTACGGGCAGCAACAATTTATGCCGTGTGAACGTTAAGTGACGCAGAGGGGCCTCGCGGGCCAATTTGTCGGTCACATGATGCAATGCGGGCGTTGTCGGCCGCGTGAGTATAAGAAGGCCTTTGGTGTCCGAATGAGTCACTGTTTAAAAACAGTTTTGTGTTCAGAAAGGAGATCGTTTTGCTAGCAGCCATGGCTATCAAGCTAAAATAAACATTAAGTCACATCTCATGGCAGTAAAAACGAAAACCTATCACCCAGCGCATGCGGTCTTTTAATAAGGAGCCAGGGCAGTGTGCGAGTCTCTCTCGCCCGCTGGCACACACAAACACGGGCACATGGACAAGTTACATCTCATGGCGTCTACACATGACCAGTGTGAGCTTCCAACAGCCAGTCCACATTAACATGTACATTTAATTCGGGTTGCTGCTTATCTTGACGTTTCTCCAATTATTTGAGAGGAATGAAACTAGCCGACAATTGGCCAGCTAGCTGTTTCATGCTCTGTTGGCTGAAATGAAATATAACGTGAAGGAGGGTCGGGTATTATCCTTCACGCTTTGCCCTTTGTTATGTCTCTAAACTGTTAGTATACTGATATGTTTGTTTAAAAGCTTTAATACTGACACTATGCAGCATCTTATTTCATGCATAATGTACTGCACAACAGGCTAGCTAAAACCACTTTTAAGACAAACTAGTGGAGTGCTTTCAAAGAAAACTTCAGGAGTTGAGGGCATCACAAAAGTGCTGTTAATGAGCTTCACAAGTGTAACTTCTTTATAAGCATATTCCACTCCGGGTGGAGTCCCAGAAGCTCGCTCCCAGGTTCTTTGGGCCCTTCCCCATCACAAAGGTCATCAACCCTGTCACCATTAAGCTTCGGCTCCCAAGGTCGATGCGGGTCCATACTGCATTTCACATCGCCTGCTCAAGCCTGCTCAGGAGTCCCCTCTGGTCCCACCTTCCAGGCCCCCTCCTCCCCCCCGTTTCGTGGACGGGGGCCCTGTCTTCACGGTGAGGCGGCTGTTGTCGTCTCGTCGGAGGGGGAGGGTGTTTCAATAGCTACGGGCCTGAGGAACGTTCATGGGTGCCGTCTGGGTTTATCGTGGATGACTCGCTCATTCGATACTTCCACATTGCGCATCCTGGGGCTCCGGGGCCGTCTGGGGCCGGCCGTTAATGGGGAGTACTGTCATGGGTGTGTGTTATGGTTGTTGTCTTCCCCCTGTCTCGTACACACCTGCTCCTGAGAGCATCTTCCCCACCTGTGCCTCGTTTACCCTAATTACCCCATGCATTTAACCTCGTGTCTCATTCTTTCTGGTCGCCAGTTCGTTGTACCTTGTCGTCACATTCCAGCATTTCTTGTTTCCACGTCACCGACTCATAGTAAGACTAGACCCTGTTCTGATTATAGACCTGGCCTTTTTGCCTCACGTTTTTTGGATACTGTTGCCTTTTCGGATGGCCTGCCTGTGTACTGACCTCTGCCCCTTTATTAAACATCTCTTTTTGAAACTGTCCATTTGAATTGGAGTCGTGCATTTTGGGTCCTGTCCTTTATTCTGTTCATGACAAATCCGGCCTTTTTATTTACCGTATTTTCACGACAATAAGGCGCACTTAAAAGTCTTAAATTTTCTCAAAAATGGACAGGGAGCCTTATAATGCGGCGCGCCTTATGTGTGCACCGAGTTCCAAAATTTATAAATGTTGTTGTGTGATGAGCGCTCCGCTTGACTGACTGGGAGCATTTCCTGCCGACATGCTCCTTATACAGAGGAAAAGCAGACGTGGCTGAGGACAGCATGCGGACGTAAAGGGGGAAGAGTGCGCGTGAAGGAGGACGCTCAAGGCATGCCCCCAGTAGGTATATAGCGCCGGTATGTGCATTGTGCAAAACATCGGTTTGGCTAAGGACCCCCGAAAATGGCGCTTACATTTAAACTGCACAGTTCAAACTGTCAGTTACGCGGAGGAACATGGGAATCGAGCAGCCGCGAGAGAATTCATGATCAACGAATCCATGGTTCGCAAGTGGAGGAAGCAGGAAAACGAGCTTCGCCAAGTCAAGAAGACGAAGCTGAGTTTCCGCGGAAACAAGGCGAGGTGCCCGAGTTGGAAGACCAACTCGAGCAATGGATTAATGATCAAAGAACAACCGAGAGAAGCGTCTCTACAGTCACCATTCGACTGAGGGCAATAACGCTTGCAGAAGAAATGAAAATCGAGCATTTTCAAGGAGGCAGAAGTCTTGGTGCTTTCGTTTTATGAAACGGCGCCATCCATCCATCCGGGCAAGGAAAAGATGGCCATCTTCCGCTCCTACTGCAGTAAAAAGATTGCCGACAAACACATCCACCTCAACCACATAACCAACATTTGACTGTTGTCTGAGGGCTTTGCAGGGTTGACGTGTTGGAGTCTAGCATCTTATCATCCTAATTACGTCTGACTACTTTAAAGACACTGTGGGACTCCAACTCGTCGCCACACTATCAACGCTCTATGTCGAGTTCGCAGCCTAGCCGCCTTGTCCACCTTTTGCTTTCCGAAGACCTCGTAATTTGATCTCTAACCCACGGACAACCCGGACTCCTACCCTGCCAGACTGGTCCTCCTTGGTACGCTGCTAATCCCAGATCTAGTTCTCGGAGCCCTGTTTGCTTCCAATTTACAATAAACATTTGTTCACAAACTACCCTCCCTCTCAGCATCTGGGTCCAACTCGCAACCTGAATCCTGACAAAAATAAAAGTTATACCATAACTAGCGCAGGAGCCATGCCAGCCTTATCTATATTCCTGGCATTGTCAGTCGTCACAGGTATAGTTACAGGTACATCTCAATACATTAGAATAGTGTCAAAAGCTTAATTTACTTAGGTAGTTCAATTTAAAAAAAAGTGAAACTCATATAATAGAGATGCACTACATTATAGGTTACAGCAAACGAAAACCCAAAATTCACCATCTCTAGAAACTAGAATATTGCATGACAAACAATGGAGATATTAGGCAGGAATTTGCCCTCTGAAGAGTATTTTCCCGAGTGCTCAATGAACCTCTATCATGTATGAGTACTGGAATAAATGGACTTTTCAACCATATTCTAATTTATTGAGATGTACCTGTACAATTGGTTGCATTAAACTTCCACAACTTCTGTGAGACTTTAGATTCGATCATCAGTCGTGACTGTTGAGGAGGCGTGTCTGAAGAGCGTTGCTTTTCATCTCCCATTCTGCATTTATATAGTACCGTAAGTCAAGTAGTTCTGCGTAGCTCTCGATGTCCAGCCGTCTGAGGTCAGAGCAACAGCGAGGTTCGCTAAGGAATCTTATTAATGAGGCTCAAGTGTCCACTCCGCAGCATGTTACGAAATGCGGCCTTGTCTGCAAAGTTTGAAAAGGGACGTATATTGACAGCAATAAAGTGGAAATACCCCAGTCAATTTTCTTTGCCCTGTCCAAATATGTCAGGTAAAGTTTGTGGCGTAGTTAAGCATTGTGTGACACTTGAGACATACCGTAGAACTTTTGTCTAGGACACGCTTGCCATCTGGGACATACTTAACAGTAAAACCAAAGTAGTTCCAAAAGCCAGATTTGAAGGATGGTGGAGGATTTTCGATATTAGGAGAATCTATGGAACTAGCCACATTCCAACTGCGCATTAGCTTCTGTCTCAGCAGCTTGAGGTGCGTTGCGAAATAAATTCCAGTGCTGCTCTGCTACACTTGGGACCACGCATTTTGAGAGTAGCTAGGGCATCCATCCATCCATCCATCCATCCATCCATTTTCAACACCGCTTATCCTGGTTAGGGTCGCGGGACGCTGGAGCTTATCGCAGCTGACTTCGGGCGAAAGGTGGACTACACCCTGAACTGGTCCCCAGTCAGTCGCAGGGCACATATAGACACGGACAACCATTCGCACTCACATTCACACTGTCACTGAGTGGGAACTGAACCCACGCTGCCTCCACCAAAGACGAGTGTACCACTACACCATCAGTGACAGTAGCTAGGGCATTGGGGTGATTTTCCGAACGCACCATTCCTTGGTCAGAATAAATATGAGAGGAGCAGCATAGTGGATCTGCAGTCAACAATAAGGCGTAAGGTGGAGTAGCTCATCGTCAGAGGTTGATATAAAATGACGTATTGTCATTGAGTGCGGACCGCACTGTGACCACTGTATAGAACAATTCGATACAGATACATGTATTGTTGCACTACTAAATATATATCAGGGTTTCCCACATATATTTATTTGTGGCGGGCTTTAACAATCACTAAGTTTAGTAACATAAATTACATTTTTATCTGAGCATCTCATGCAAACACAAACATTGAAATATATTCTTTACTTAGAGTGAGCTCAGAATTATGCACATTTTAGAACCTGTAACAGTAATCTAAAGAAACTGCATTCAAACAGAGAACAAATTAAATAGCTCGCCAGCATGTGTGTGGGCACAACCGCTGCTGATTTTTGTTTTAGAGTTGTGTCATCCACTCGTCTCATGCGGACCACACCAGTGGGTGGCTATTTATGGACGTCAATGAGAGTTTCATTCTGAACTGTGTCAAATGTAGGAGGCAGTGATTTCATATTCAGGGGATTTGCACCATTTCTGCCTTCCTCTCATCTGATTTATCTAATGGCTTTGTAGTCAAAGCAGTCATTTTTCCAATGTTGGAACAGAGTATATTTTTGGAGACATGTTGTTAGTATATAATTCTAACCAGTGAGAAAATCTCAGCGAGACCATTTTATTTAAAGATAAAATCTAACACTAGACTTCACGAAGGAGTATAATCTTTTTCAGTGGGTGACCATATTTCAGCATTTCAAAAAGGATCCTGGAGGGAGGGGTGGAGGGTGGGGGCAGTTGAGAGGCATTTAACAAGACAACAATCTTATTTATGGCTTTGATAACAATGTCAACAGATTACAAATGATAATAATCTTAAAGTCCCTGTAAAGTGAAATTTGACACATCACAGAGTGGAGTGTTGTTAACATCCCTGCCAAATCCGAACGATTAATAAAATGGGGAAGTATACAGAATGAAGCTTCAAAATCGTGAAAAATCAATCCGCTGTCTCTGCTCTGAAACACTCTGGGCGTGTCCGCTTATTGTGTGAAACCAAGCCCGCTGGGAAATGGTTGCTACTTCTTCCAGCAACTTTCTTATGCCTATATGTTTAAGCCGCTGCAAATATATCCGCTTAAAGCCTCCGGGGGCTGGAATAGAAAACCAGCGAGTCATCGTTTGGCTTTCCACACCGTAACGAGAGGCACTAGCCACCAGCTAGCTCACAAGCTGAGCAACGAGCATTGTGGCATCTAAGGGGGTGTATTTTCAGGCTGCAGAGGTAGCTAGTGAAGTAACTGCATACTGTAGTTGTAGAAATGGGCCTAGTAATAATAACTAAGTCACTAGAAATTGCACCAGATAACCACCCATGCGAACAAATGTGCTCAAGTTCCTATATACAGTCGTCCCTTGCCATATCGCACTCCACTTTTTCCGACTTCATTGTAGTGACTTTTATTATTGTACATATTTAATTTTACATTGCAGATTTTTCGCCATGTTGCGGGACTTTTATTATTTGTTTCACACAGACTGAGAATATCCGCAGATTGGGAAAATTTCAGACATAATAAACAAAGAGAAAAATATCAATAATTAATTATTATTCCATCCATCCATTTTCTGAGCTGCTTCTCCTCACTAGGGTCGCGGGCGTGCTGGAGCCTATCCCAGCTGTCATCGGGCAGGAGGCGGGGTACACCATGAACTGGTTGCCAACCAATCCCAGGGCACATACAAGGACTATTAGCATTTCTTTCATGTATTCAGGACCTAAACCATTTTGTGATTTATATAATTATATTTTTATTTATAAATATGATATGTATATATATCTATTGGCGGCACGGTGGGCGACTGGTTAGAGCATCAGCCTCACAGTTCTGAGGAGCGGGGTTCAATCCCCGGCCCCGCCTGTGTGGAGTTTGCATGTTCTCCCCGTGCCTGCGTGGGTTTTCTCTGGGCACTCCGGTTTCCTCCCACATCCCAAAAACATGCACGTTAATTGAAAACTTTAAATTGGCCGTAGGTGTGAATGTGAGTGCGAATGGTTGTTTGTTTGTATGTGCCCTGCGATTGGCTGGCAACCAGTTCAGGGTGTACCCCGCCTCCTGCCCAATGATAGCTGGGATAGGCTCCAGCACGCCCGCGACCCTAGTGAGGAGAACCGGCTCAGAAAATGGATGGATATATATCTATTCTAAGCTGACTGGGAGCCAGTGTGGAGGCTTTAGAATTCGAGTAATATGCTCTGAGCTCTTTGTTCTGGTCAGATCCCAAGCTGCAGCATTCTGAATGAGCTGCAGCTGTATAATGCTCTTTTGGGAGAGTCCAGTCAGAAGACTATTACAATAGTCAAGTCTAAGTGAGATAAAAGCATGGATGAGCTTCTCCTGGTCTGCTTGGCACATGCAAGCCTTCCTTTTGGATATGCTCTTCAGCATGTAGAAGGCTGTTTTAGTAATTGATTTGATATGACTGTTGAAAGTCAGGTCACAAGGTCAGTACACCAAGGTTTCAGAGATGGTCTTTGGTTTTTAAATACTTTGACTCCAAGTATTTATGAACAGCACTCCTCTTTTCTTTGCTACCAAAAACAATTATCTCAGTCTTTGTTGTGTTTTAATTGAAGAATGTTTTGGCTTATCCAGTTTTAGACAGTGATACAACACCTCCATTGAACTGTAGTCATCCTGCTCAATATAACTGTGTGGCATCTGCATAGCTATAATTCGACCCAAGGGTAGCATATACAGGCTATACACTCTCATTTGCTGAATCGGACATCTCGCAACAGGCCAGGCACTGCCTTTTAAGGGCACATGCATTCAGTCATAGTCACATATGCAGCACAGAATAAAATAAATATATGGTCGCTACTTTGTTTTTCTAATGCGGGGATGGTCTTTAATATAACCCTTGCGATAAACGAGGGATTACTGTAGTGGTGGAGGGGCGACTCATGCAGGACGCTTCAATGTGTCACTGGGCGCCGTTTTAGCCACACTTAAACACTGAAAAGATGAAAAGGGGTTTAACGCTATATCTTCACAATTCAGTACTCCACAGTTGTCAGTCCTTGCACATGTTTTCAGCAATCATCTTCAAACATGTACAATGTGCTTACAAACAAATCTTTGAATTCACTTTACAGGGTCTTTAACAGGCTTGTAGAAGAAATGACATTTAACATTTGACTTTTACACCTCATTCTTGAGTGCTTTGCCAAAACCTAGGTCCAGAGAAGGCATTCTGGCATTTATTTACTGAGCGCGTGGTGCATCTGTAAACACACATAATTGTTTGTGGAGTTTAAGCCCTGTTGTGTTGCTTTAAAAATGCAAATGAAAGCACAGTGGAAGAAAACATTAACATCAAGGTAATGGAATCCCAAATGATTTTTAAATCTGTTTTTTAAGTTCCAAAAGTCAAAGTACAAGAAATTCCACGATTTTAGTGAAATGTGTAAAAACCTACTGTATTTTACCAAATTACGTATGTCCAATTTACCGGCTTCTGTCATCGTTCTTCTGGTTGCAATTGTAAGTCGTAAATTCGACATCCCAGAGAGAGAAACCTACAGATTTTGAATGACAGCTAAGAATTGAAGCTTCTTACCTCAGTTACCCATCCATCCATTTTCATTACCGCTGATCTTCACTAGGGCTGCTGGAGCCTATCCCAGCTATCTCCGGGCGGGAGGCGGGGTACACCCTAAACCGGTCACCAGCCAATCGCAGGGCACATAGAAACAAACAACCATTTGCACTCACATTCACACCTATGGGCAATTTAGAGTCTTCAATCATCCGACCATGCATGTTTTTGGGATGTGGGAGGAAACTGGAGTGCCAGGAGAAAACCCACCCAGGCACGGGGAGAACATGCAAACTCCACACAGGCGGGGCCGGGATTTGAACCCCGGCCCCCAGAACTGTGAAGGAGATGTGCTAACCAGTTGGTACACAAAGGAAGAACCCCATTATTTTGAACAGCCACAATTATTTTGAATAAGAACGTTCTTGCAGTAACAGATGTAAAACGTGTTTTAGGAATGTTTATATTACGCTCTAATGATTACAACTTTCAGCACATTTTCTTCACTGCTAATTAGTGATTATGGTGAGGATGACACACTATCTCTGCCACAGTTTTAAAGTTTATTATTCATTAGCATGAGCAATTAGCTTTAATTAGTGAGGACCTGATGAACAAAACTGCTTGTAAATGTTATAAACTTTATGAGAAGTGAGCAGGTGAAAACAGACTGCAGCCTCTCAGAATCACGGACACTATCATGTGCAGAAATGTTCATTCACATGAGAGTAAAATTGTTCCTGTGTGCACAAGTACACAATTCAGAGTTGGTTCTTATGAGACGCAGTCAGCTCAAGGATACATTACTGAAATATTAAATGAAGCCAGATGATGAAGCCACTCCTGTCCCGAGGGTTGGGGAAAACCTGTGCCTCAAAGGCTCAGTCTAGCCGGGGGACTTGGAAGGTCCAACACATTGTTTAAAGCTTCATGAGATTATCTGAGGCGGCACGGTGGCCGACTTGTTCGAGCGTCAGCCTCACAGTTCTGAGGACCCGGGTTCAATCCCCGGCCCCGCCTGTGTGGAGTTTGCATGTTCTCCCCATGCCTGCGTGGGTTTTCTCCGGACACTCCGGTTTCCTCCCACATCCCAAAAATATGCATTAATTGGAGACTCTAAATTGCCCGTAGGTGTGAATGTGAGTGCGAATGGTTGCCCTGCGAATGGTTGCCCTGCGATTGGCTGGCAACTAGTTCAGGGTGTACCCCGCCTCCTGCCCGATGACAGCTGGGATAGGCTCCAGTACGCCCGCGACCCTAGTGAGGAGAAGCGGCTCAGAAAATGGATGGATGAATGGAGATTTGCTGAGCCTTGACTGCTGCCAAGCTCTGATACGACTGCCGCAAAAATCACGGCAGGCCCATTGAATGGACGTTGGCTCTGCTTCTCTGGAGGAATCTTTAGCCTTGAACGGTAGACTATACCGGCTCAGTATTGTAGAAAACCTCGAGGTGCAAGGGGGTTTATAGCTGGTTATAGTCCCCCAGCGAGGCCTATATGTCCAGGCAATTTCATTACAATTGAGCTTCTGTGGTCAGGTACACTGTGAATCATTCGGGCCTAATTTATTCTAGAGCAGAGCCTCTCAGAGTATCCCCACCTACTCTCATAGCTGTGAGAGTAAAGACTGACATTTCTTTCTGTTCAGGAATGCAAGGCAATTACTATAATTTGACATGTGTATCAAGAAATAATAATGTACTTTACTATTTTAGTCTTTTTTTTATTTGTAAATCAGTGAATTGGAAAATCCATGGATGATTAAATTTTAGGATTAAAAATATATTTCCAACTAAATAACTTCTACATACTGGTTGTGGTTGCACTGACATAATACACTAATACACTAATATTATATGTGGTATAAATCTTACATTGGGTGGTGGTCTAATACATTTGTTAAACACTGCGGCATTGCAACTTACAGTCCAGAAACAATTGCCGTTTCACTTGAGAATTGCAGCTCAGCGAACTAAGGAACTGAATTTAAATAAAAAAGTGTGTTACAGATTTAAATTGTCAGAGTTTCAAAACTGCACTCAAATAAAAGTTACTTTGAGTCCTCAGAATCCCTCTTGCCATGAATTATTAGTGGAGTGGCTTGGATTTGGTCTCCTGATGATTTCATAGACAGATGCTTGAGTTGGTTGAGGTTCTCTCACACATATAGAGCCTCTTTTCCCAGGACGGCAGGCTCACATGTTAATTTATCTATTGCGGTGTTTCCTTAGCACTGTGGTCTAATATGTGGGTTTATGACGCCTTCCTGTCAAGTCACTGCAGTGGACACACCCTCCTGCCAATGTTCCATCCCTTTTACTACAGAGCTCTACGAAGATTTTAGTTTGTTTGCTGCGTGCACTGCAGTGTTCATATTTTAACTGTAAATGTCTTGTTAGCAGCAAATTTGTCTGTTCCCTCCCCACAAGTGTGACAACATTCGGACTCATTGGAATCAAGCAATATTTCCATCCATCCATTTTCTGTACCGCTTATCCTCATTAGGGCCGTGGGTGTGCTGGAGTCTATCCCAGCTGACTTCAAGGTTAGAGGCAGGGTACACCTTGGACTGGTCGCCAGCCAATCACACATACTGTATAGACAAACATAGACAAACAACCATCACAGTTTCACACTCAGATTCACATCAATGGGACAATTTAGTCTTCAATGAACCCACCATGCATGTTTTTAGGATGTGGGAGGAAACCGGAGTGCCCGGAGAAAACCCACGCAGGCACGGGGAGAACATGCAAACTCCACACAGTCGGGGCCGGGGATTGAACCCGGGTCCTCAGAACTGTGAGGCTGACGCTCTAACCAGTCGCCCACCGTGCCGCCTCAGCTAATCTCATGAAGCTTTAAACAACAAGACGTTTTTCTGCAAATAAAGTAATATTGTTTTCCCACTGTTAGATAGGGATGATGTCTGGCCCTGTTCAACTTTCTTACAATTTGTTTGCTTGTGATGTCGTGGAAATCATCCCCTGGGAATGCCAACAAAGTGACAGAATGAAGAAAGCTGAAGCTTTAATGTGTACAGTGGCATCGTGTCAGGGTGGCGGGAGATGTTGCCTCTGGCGCAACAGCCTGACTTGAGTAAAATTGTAGTCATGGCGGGATCTTCATTTGGGAGCTTTTTTCAGGCATAGAATATATGAATGAATCAAAACAAATTAGTTTGTGGTAGTATCACTGCACCAATTGTGGAGCAAATATATTAAGTATATACGTAAGTATGTGTGACGTAAACAAAATCAAAGTCTTTTAACCTCTGAAGCTTACTCAAAAGGTGACAAAAGATAGTAACTGACTGGTGTTCTTCTCAAATTCTCCACATGGCTTTGCCCTCATTGTCTCTCTCTGTCAAAGACAAGGAAGTTGGTTAGAAATATCACTTGAGTTGGAATGTTTTTCTCTCAGTATTTGTATGAGTGTGAGTGTATGCAGAAAGTTTATTGTTTAAAATTTTTGCACAAAAGGAGTTCATTGCATGAACAGCAGGTGCAGATGCTGTAACTATTCAAACTCTCCAAACATGCACAAAATTTACCTTAGTTGAATGTCACGTAAACGCTCCGCCTGTTTCTATTGGCCATAGAGAAAACTATCCAGAAGTGGTGCCAGGGATTTAGGGCCCCAATAAAAAAACTCACTTTCGGTCCCTCCATGTAGTACTTATCTAGGGCTCCTTTCAGTCATCGGCCCTGAGAATCATCCCCACAACCCCACTGGGGTTCACTTCTCCAGTTTCCTGCAATTGTATCGTGCCTCAACACTACAAAGGCTATTCATCCCTCCCATTTAGTTTGCGAGTTACTGTTCTGTCCTTCAAAGCATAATATCAAACGCTATCTTGTATCTGCATCAAATAATACCTCAGCTCTGACCAATTTGTCCCCAACATGGATAAAACTGACAAGATCAGCCAGGTTCATTGGGAAGAAGAAACCAGCGTAATAATATAACCTGGCGCAAACGTGGGGAGCGCTGAATAATCAAGGGTACATAAAACTCCTCGATCATCATGTAGGATAACAAAGGGTGGATTTAAGAGCATCCGTCTTTACCAATGAGAATGATGTGCTGTTTGAAGTTTTTGGGCTACACTTGACCAATTGCAAAAAGCTGACAACTCCAGAAAGCAGTGGACTTCAGTTAAGCATAAAGTTCATTAAACATGCAACACATTACTTCAAATAGAGGTGATGCCAGGCAGACAGCTTGATACAACTACTTGTATCAATGTTTCCTTTTCACGGCAATTGCTGCTCATCACTTATTAAAGACAGCCTCAGATGAGCAGGACATGCCAGTATGTGTTTTTTCATTTGTGGCTCATTCTCATAGCGCCCAAAACTGTTTTCTATATATATATCTCTCTCTATATATATCTATATAGAGAGAGAAATATATACACACACACATATATCCCTCAGCCTGGTGCACATGCTGTGCTTGATTTCCTCCAAGAGTCTTCATCATGTGCCACAGGGAGAGGCAAATGTGTGTCACTGGCTCCAGCTGTTGCCTTGATTAACTTTGTATCTAACTTTGTATTTAATCCAAGTTGTATGGTAAAATTAACTGATTTAAGAAAGCTATCATGCATTACATACAAACAACCAAAGGGAAAGTGGTTAGCGGCCAGCTGTGGGCTCAGCTACATTTTAAACAGAACAGCAAATTGTTATGTGATGCAAAATTCCCTGTGGCTATTGAGTTTTTGTTTGTTTGTTTTTAATTGTTAAAAGTGTTAATCCACCGTGTTGAGTTCTTGTAAACATGACAATTGTTTTAGAAGCAGATGAGCATGAGTCCCTGAAAACAAACTCTATTGATACTAAATCTCAGTGTGCAATCATTTAAAAATGAAACCTTCCACCTAACAGCCACCAACATGGCAGTATATGTTTAGAGTGAAGTTTGCTATACGATCATTATGTTGGCAGCCTTTAGAAATGCACAACTAGTAGTAGGCCAGACTTGTAACCAATGATGGGATGCCGAATGATCCAGCATCATTGAATGCACACAATAAAGGTAGAGTTTTAAAGTTTTTTGTCATCCATCCATCCATCCATCCTCTGTACCAATTATCCTCACTAGGAACTATGGGCGAGGGGTCGCCAGCGCATCACAGGCCACATATAAACAAACACGGTTTACACTCACATTAACACCAATTTAGAATCTTCAATTAACCTAGCATGAATGTTTTTGTAATGTGCGAGGAAACCCACACAGTCACGGGGAGAACATGCAAACTCAACACAGGAAGGATTTGAGCCCACAACCTCAGAACTCTGAGGCAGATGTGCTAACCAGTTGTCCACCGTGCCACCCACTTTTTGTCATACATGTTAAAACTGTCTGTATGACCTGATAGTACAACATTAATAAAACTATCTTTTGAAAATTAATCCCTCTCTGGCGCCATTTTATGCCTCTAATTTAATTTTAATTATTATTTTCCAACTGGACACGTCGCAACAAGAATAGTCAATCAGAGACTGTTGTGGCAGAAGGTATGACCGAGGGGTGTTCAACCATTGATGTGCAAGCGCAGGATTATTTCCGTGGCCGGATTACAGTATTTACCTCTGGTTGTCAACATCCATCCATTTTCTGAGCCGCTTCTCCTCACTAGGGTCGCGGGCGTGCTGGAGCCTATCCCAGCTGTCATCGGGCAGGAGGCGGGGTACACCCTGAACTGGTTGCCAGTCAATCGCAGGGCACATACAAACAAACAACCATTCGCACTCACGGTCACACCTACGGGCAATTTAGAGTCTCCAATGTATGCATGTTTTTGGGATGTGGGAGGAAAGGAAAAAACCCACGCAGGCATGGGGAGACCATGCAAACTCAACACAGTCGGGGCCGGGGATTGAACCCGGGTCCTCAGAACTGTGAGGCTGACGCTCTAACCAGTCGCCCACCGTGTCGCCTGGTTGTCAACAAAAGTTAAAAAAGGAATTGGACAGCCCTGGGGACTAAACAAGGGTAAAGGGTAAGGGTAAAGAAGGGCTTTAAACGTGCACTGCTAAATGAAACACTGGCATTGGAGGGTGAGAATCACTACATACTCACCCAGCACTTTAGGACCGAGGGGGCCTTATTAAGGTTTCTGCTGGACAGGTAAGTTTTTTTTTTATGTTTAATTCAGTGTGCATTCCAAAAAATACATCAAACCACTGGCAATGGCTAGGATCGGGTTGTTAACTTTGAACCTTTGTATAATGCACATCTCGTGCACGTTCTCATTTGTGAGGGACGTGGCTTTGGTCAAAGATGCAAAAGGAAGTGGGGTTAGTCAAGAGAGGCTACATTCAAATCTTGCTAGCAGCATGAAAACTGCAAACCCTCCCTTTAATGTACACATTAAAGTCTCAGTGAAGTTGTGTGGTGTTTTGTAACAGCAGGGTTACAGCATTAACTGTCTGGATTTCACGCTACAACATTGTATGCAGTGAATACAAATAGTCCACGCACCCATGTTCAATGCCAGATTTCTGTAATATAAAAAATTAGACCGATATCAATTTAAAAACTGACACAATTGTTGACCTAAAACCTGGACAACTCAATTGAAAAAAATCATTTCGAGAGAAGTAAAAATAAACAACTGAGATAATGTGGTTGGATAAATATGCAAACCCTCATGACGGGGTGTGGCAGTGCTTAGAATTAACCAATTTAAGCAAGGCAAGGCAAATTCACCTTTACAGGGCATTTCATACACAGGGTAACTCAATGTGCTTTACATTATAATTTTTTTTTTTTAAAAACAAAGAGCAATTTAAAAGTCAGTACAGAAAAATTAAAGCCAGCTTACTAAAATTTCTAAAAACATACAGTACAAGATGAGGATGCATTTAAAAAATGTAAATACTCTAAAACGCCCAATCATAAGCACAAGAAAAAAATAGCTTTTTACCTTCAGTATTGTAGACTTGACTATAGTAATGGTCTTCTGACTGGACTCCCCCTGGACTGCTCCGCTATCTGACCTGAGTCTGTAGCTCTCAGAGCCCCATTGGCTTTAAAGTCCATTGCCATTTGTTTTATGTTTTCAGGACCTAAAACATTTAGTGATTTATAGACCAATAGCATAACTTCAAATTTTATTCCATAGAATTGGAGTGATTTGCTCTGTTCTGGTCAGAACCCGAGCTGCAGCATTCTGAATGAGCTGCAGCTGATTAATGCTCTTTTGGGGGAGTCCAGTCAGAAGAACATTACAATAGTCAAGTCTACTTGAGATAAAAGCATGGATGAGATTCTCCTGGTCTGTGTGGCACATCCAAGCCTTCTCTCTGGATATGTTCTTCAGCTGGGAGAAGAAGGCTGTTTTAGTGATGGATTTGATATGACTGTTGAAAAATCAGATCGGAATCTATCAGCACACCAAGGTTTCGGACTTCGTCTATGATTTTTAAAGAGAGTGACTCCAAGTATTTACCAACAGCAATCTTCTTTTCTTTACTTCCAAAAACAATTACCTCGGTTTTGTTGTGGTTTAATTGAAGAGAATTTTGGATTATTCTGGTAGTGATTTGTTTTAGACAGTGACACAACACCTCAATTGAACTGTAGTTGTCTGGAGAGACTACGAGATGTAACTGTGTATCATTTGCATAGCTATGTTAGTCAACCTTAAGGTTCTGAAGAATTTGACCCAAGGGTAGCATTTACAGGCTGAATAAAACGGTTCCAAGAACTATCCCTTCAGGGACCCCATATGACATTGCCATTCAATTAGATTTAGAACTTCTAATGGTTACAAAATAACTCCTTTCCTTCAGGTAGGACCTGAACCATTTAAGGACTGTTCCATTGAGTCCTACCCCCGTTTCCAATCTGTTCAACATTATGTTATGATCTACTGTATCAAACCCCGCACCGAGATCCAACAAGACAAGAATGAACACCTTTCCTGAGTCAGTCTTCAACTTTATATTATTTAGCACCTGGGTCAGAGCTGATTTTGCACTGTGATGTGGCTTGATTTAAATTTGTCAAAAAGTCCATTTAAGTTCAAGAAATTCCTGAGTTGATTAAAAAACACTTTCCTGACAATCCTGGCTATAACCACATTCAAACTCATGTTAAATGGGAGTCAGCACAAACCTCTCATAATTTAACATGCCTTTGAATATCACCTAATAAAGTTGAGATGTTGTCGTAGGCTTTTCCTGACGTTTTTTGTTTGTCTAGCAAAATCCAAAGGTTTCTGTGCTAACACTGACTACTATTTGGAACTGTTCATAATTACATCCAGCTTGTCTAGGGCCCCAGTTGCAGCTGAAGAAAAACAACCCGGAAGCATGATACTTGGGGCTCTATTTTCGTAGACTGCACAACGTGTGGCGGAATGCAAATGGTGCCGCATCTTGATTTTGTGCAATGCTGGCTAGCATGTTTAGCAGAGCAGCCTGCCCTGCGCCAAGTTGGCTGTGAGGGTGTGTCCTTTGGCATTTACTGAGTGCATGTGACAATTTGGTGACTAAGGGCTCTATTTTAATAGACAGCTCAGGTGCTTTTTAACATAAAAAGTGATGCAGCTTGATTTTAGTGCAAGCACAAAACTAGCTGTGCATTGGCAGACCCATCTGGGCTGGGCAGTATCAGCGCAACAAGGGTGTGCCCTTGGTGATGTGAGATTTTGGTGTCAGAAAGTCCATCTAAACTTATGCCTTCTCATACCACGTCTAAGCTCCTCGGACGTGTGGTGGATGGCAGATTTATTTCAGCAGTGGGCATTCAGCCCTTTAATCATTGTAGAAATCCATTCATCCATCAATTTTTTGAGCCGCTTCTCCTCACTAGGGTCGTGGGTGTGCTGGAGCCTATCCCAGCTATCGTCGGGCAGAAGGCGGGGTACACCCCGAACTGGTTGCCAGCCAATCACCGGGCACATACAAACAAGCAACCATTCGCACTCACATTCACTCCTACGGGCAATTTAGAGTTGTCAATTAACCTACCACGCATGTTTTTGGGATGTGGGAGGAAAGGGGAGTGCCCGGAGAAAACCATTGTAGAAATTAATTCATTAAATGCATTATTATTATGATCAACATTATTATATTTTTTAAATCATACCACGTACTGGCTGGCATGCTGCTATGAGGGTGAGGCATGGAAACGAATAATTGTTGAAGGGGATATACAGTAGATCAATGAGGTCCTCGGACACATTTAAGTTGCCAGCGGTTTTTCACCAGCTTATTCCGTATTTATTAATGGTGTATCGCTAACATTCAATGCTCCAGTCAAGCATGGATCAAGGAGTCCTCTTCCGCATATAAAGAAGTTTTCAGGCGAGACTTGCCTTGTTTATAAAATGGTAATAAAGAACCCACTTCGATTTGAAAGGATTAAAGACAGCTGTGTTGACGCCCAGACCAGCGCAAACGTCCCATTTCAAATGTGCTGAGGGTACGCCGGTTCACGAAATGACCAAAACATGGTCTAGCCCACGTCCTCGCAGAGTGGGACCACGTTTAAGTCCGGCGCAGTAGGTAGACTACTGGTCTCACGCGGTTTTGGTGAATTTGAACGAGGTGCAGGCAGACTGATACATGAGCTCTGTGGACATGTGGGGTGTATCACACTTATTCATTGATTCATTCATCTTCCATACTGCTTATGCTACTAGGGTCGCAGGCATGCTGGAGTCTATCCCAGCTATCTTCGAGTGAGAGGCAGGGTACACCCTGAAGTGGTCGCCAGCCAATCGCAGGGCACATATAAACAAACAACCACTCGCACTCACATTCACACCTACGGGCAATTTAGAGTCGTCAATCAACCTACCATGCATGTTTTTAGGATGTGGGAGGAAACCGGAGTAACCCGGAGAAAACCCACGCAGGCACGGGGAGAACATGCAAACTCCAAACAGGCGAGGCCGGATTTGAATCCGGGTCCTCAGAACTGTGAGGCAGACGTACTAACCAGTCGTCACACTTATTTCATTCATAAATATGTGAACAGCAGACATCGAACCCTCTGAACCCTTGGAGAAAGCAATTAATTTAATGTATTATTATGACGATCATCATTATGATCATCATTTAAATCATCCTACTGGCCGGCATGCATCTATTGATTGGTCTATTCATTGGCGGCGAATAAAGTCAGCTGTGTTCACGCCCATGAGGCACAGACAGACCTTTTTTTTACAAAAAAGTACGCCAGCTGCGCTGGTCTACGAAATTTAAAATACCCGGTCTAATCTGCCTCCTCGCAGAGTCACGTCAAGCACAGTGCTGGACATGGGCTACTCACAAAAAAAGAGTCCTTGGAGTTGAAACGGTCGGCTGGTGTCCATTTGTTGTTGCATTTGACAAGTTTCTGATGGTCTCGGCTGATCCCTGTGTATTGTGAAGTGATGCTGTTGCTTCAGATAAGCTATTTGCAGGCTGTTGGGCAGATATTAGTAAAGTGAATGACTTCGAAGAGGCACGTTTTAGTTTGAAAAAACGGAAAGGCTTGTGTAAGAGGAAGGCTAATCCTGAATTTTTATAACCCTGACCGTCCCCCCTCGTTTCCAATGGTGTATTTTAAGAGTTTATTATAAGGAGCTTTTTAGCTGAATGGCTGGACCACCTCAAGAGTGTCACAGGTCCCCTGCTGGACCCCCTGCAGTTTGCCTACCAAGCGAACAGGTCTGCGGATGATGCAGTCAACATGGGACTGCACTTCATCCTAGAACACCTCGACAGTGCAGGGACCTACGCGAGGATCCTGTTCGTGGACTTCAGCTCAGCGTTCAACACCATCATTCCTGAACTCCTTTCATCCAAGCTTCTCCAGCTCAGCATCTCACCTGCTATCTGCCAGTGGATTTACAGCTTTCTGATGGGCAGGACACAGCAGGTCAGGCTGGGGGAGGCCACCTCATCCACACGCAGCATCAGCACTGGGGCGCCCCAAGGTTGTGTCCTCTCTCCGCTGCTCTTCTCTCTCTACACGAACGACTGCACCTCAGCGCACCCGACTGTCAAACTCCTGAAGTTTGCAGATGACACTACTGTCATCGGCCTCATCAAGGACGGTGACGAGTCTGCATATCGACAGGAAGTGGAGCGGCTGGAGCTGTGGTGCGGCTGACACAACCTTGAGCTGAACACGCTCAAGACTGTAGAGATGATCGTGGACTTCAGGAGGCATCCTTCGCCACAGCTGCCCCTCACGTTGTCCAGCTGCCTTGTGTCAACCGTCGACACCTTCAAGTTCCTGGGAATTACAGTCTCTCAGGACCTGAAGTGGGCGACCAACATCAACTCTGTCCTCAAAAAGGCCCAGCAGAGGATGTACTTGCTGCTTCTTCTGAGAAAGCACGGCCTGCCACCGGAGCTGCTGAGACAGTTCTACACAGCGGTCATCGAATCAGTCCTGTGTTCTTCCATCACAATCTGGTTTGGTGCTGCTACAAAAAAGGACAAACTCCGACTGCAACGGACAATCAAAACTGCTGAAAGGATTATCGGTACCCCCCTACCCACCATTGAGGACTTGCACCCTGCCAGAACTAAGACAAGGGCGTGCAAAATCCTCTCGGACCCTCCGCACCCCGGTCACCAGCTCTTCCAGCTCCTTCCCTCAGGTAAGCGCTACCGATCAATGCAAACTAGAACTAGTAGACATTCCAACAGCTTCTTCCCTCTTGCGATCAACTTCTTAAACACCTGACCTACAATTCCATTACAACATGCTGGCAATTTTTTGACTTGAGTTCGTTGTCACATTTCTGTGGGGCCAATTATGTATTACTCGTGCACTCACTGTAGTTGTCTCGCCATGCTGCACTATTTGCCTATACTGGCCAGAGTAGCATCTGCTCCATTTGCACACTGATTGAGGAGTATCTGTAACATTTGCACAACCAACATTGTCCCAGATGATCGCACTACTCGTCACTTTAAACCGCATACACTCCTTGAAGTCTCAGCACCCTTTGCACATTGGTCATTGCACTGGACTATTGCAATATTAGTCATTCGAACTGCTCGAAGTGCTCGAGGACTCTGCATCTTTTTGCACAATTGTCCAAAAAACAAAAACAAAAAACAAAAAATGTACCGGCATTACCAGATAACTAGCAACCCTTTACTACTCAGTGACTGTTTTTTTTTTGTCTTTCTGTCTCCAAAGTGTTCTGTAAATTGACTGTCTGTTGTCGGACTGGAGCGGCTCCAACTCCCGGAGACAAATTCCTTGTGTGTTTTTTGGACATACTTGGTAAATAAAGATGATTCTGATTCTGTAGCTTTTGTTCAAACACGAGTCAATGAGGCTTATTTTCTTCGTTTTTATGCAATAATTCTATTTGCATGTTCTTTCTCTTAAGCAAGAAAACACCAACTTTTTATGTTTTCATGCCAGGAGGCCTGAAAATGCTTAAGCCAAGCACGCACCTTGCTGCCGCCATCTGCTCCCTCTCTCCTACATTCCTAACAAGAGTGTAAAATTCCAGCATATTTTAAGGGTAATCAGACACGCACATTTGAAACGTAAACACACAAAGGCACGAAGAGAGGAAAAAAGGGCTTTTTAATTGTAAAAATGACAGCAGGTGCGAACTGGAGTGACTAACATGGACAAAGATGGAGAGAAACACTAACGATGCGATTCCTTTGTTGTACATACTGCACTGTATTCATTCATTCATCGCTCTGAGAGAGGGTGTACGCTGGTTGTTTAAATAACATTGAATTAAATCTTTGGTGGATGACTGGTGAGCACATCTGCCTCACATTTCTGAGGATCCAGGTTCAAATTCGGCCTCGCCTGTGTGGAGTTTGCATGTTCTCCCCATGCCTGCGCGGGTTTTTCCTGGGTACTCCGGTTTCCTCCCACATCCCAAAAACATGCACGGTAGGTTGATTGAAGACTCTAAATTGCCCGTAGAAGTGAATGTGAGTGTGAATGTTCTTTGTTTGTATGTGCCCTGCGATTGGCTGCCGACCACTTCAGGGTGTACACCGCCTCTCACCCAGAGTAGGGATAGGATCCAGCACGCACGTGACCCTAGTGAGGATAACCAGTACAGAAAATGGATGGATGAACTAAATCTTGCACAGCACGCAAAAAAAAAAAAAAAATCAAGATGAACAGGCGTACTTCGTAGTCTCATTCACAAAATGAATTAAACGATCGACTGCTTGAATGAATAGTTGAACTTGCCGATAGTATTGATGTAACCCACTTCATTGTAGCACTCCCAAAAGTTTTTTTTTTTCAACATTATACAAAGGCATTCTTGGGCGTGCGACCATGGTGAATAAATACATTGCTAATTACTGGCCTGCAAATCCGCTGTATGAGGATCATCTTCATAGAGTGGTTGTGTAATGCAAAATTCTAAGGAAATACTTCTCTCTTTCAAGCAATACTGTTGTCATGGAAACACAGGCCTTGAGCTTTTCGTGTTCTCTGATGACGACAGAGGACAATTATGAAGGGTTGAAGAGAGTTTTATGAAGTGGGATGTGTTTTTATCTCTGAAACAAGAACAGTCGCCTTTCCCATTCCTTAACCTAATACCAGAACCATTTGTTGGTGGAATAGAGCCAGAAAGGTCATGGAACATTTTTGTAGCTGATTTTCAGTAAGTAGGCAACAGAAATATAGGAAGGGTTTTTACTTTACTAAAAGAAATGAATGAGCAAACGCCTTTTTTCAAGCTACTCAATCAGCTAAAACATTTTGGCTCCAGGAAACTATGACAACTTGAATAACTTTTGTTGCTTTTCACTGGATTGCAAATAAACACAAAACAAAAATATGAACATGAATATTAATGGTACAGTGCACCTTGTGCTATTTGTGCCAACAAAGATACCGCAGCAGTATTTTGACAGTGTTGCTGACCAGCAAAACACAGCACATCTCGTTTGCAAGTTACCGGTTTAGCAGCCTTTCTCTCAGAAGCTGCCAAAAAACTGTTTTAGATGTTTGAAAAATTTTACTTGTGACTCATGTTGGTTTTTGGTTTTTCATGTTGGATCATGCAAAAACATGTCCAAGCATACTTTGCATGAACATTTAAATTTCAAATGAAACTAATATCTGCTTTTGCATACGCGACAAGATTTAGCTTTCAAGTCCCTATCTGACATTGCTGATTTTCCAGGCATTTGCAGTCGGATGTTAATGCAATACTATAATACCACTCTGATAAAAATTTGTCAGACAAAGATCAATTACATATTTCAATATAGATGTATTGGTATAGATATAGATGCATAGTCACTATTGCTACAAGTTATTTCCTGTCCTGTGTAACACTTCTAAACAGCAGTTATAGTAGTATTACAGTGTTCTAGATTTTGCTAAAATTGAATGGTACAAAAGAGTTGAATGGTAGAAAAGATTGTATTTTGGGCCCTTTCTAAATGTAACGTAGGGTAACCACTAACAAATGCAAATTAACTCAAAATGTGTCCATGTTATTAATCATTTAAAATGTGAAATCTAAAAAGATTAAAATATATTAGCATTTAAGTAGAACCTCTCTTTGGTCTTATTATTGTCTCCTGATTGAAATACATCACTCCTGGGGAGTAAATGAGATGCCACATGCCATGGTGCTGTCACTCATCTTTTATCTTAAAGCACTTGTATTGCTTTAAAATGGCACAACCTTTTTTTCTCATGTTTTTGTTGGACTGATCCCTGCGATTGGCTAGCAACCAGTTCAGGGTGTACTCCGCCTCCTGCCCGATGATAGCTGGGATAGGCTCCAGCACGCCCGCAACCATAGTGAGGAGAAGCGGCTCAGAAAATGGATGGATGGATGATCCAATTTCCCCCTAGTGTCCCCTGTGATTGACAATGTGACACAAGAAAGCTTTAGATGGTGGGCTTAAAGCGCTTGTTATTCCGGAGGGTAACGGTGAGAAAGCTCTCATCTGCTCCCCGAGCTTTGCCTGAGAGTTATGTAGACATAAAAGCACCGTTGCTGTTCTGCCAAGCGCAGCATGTAAACAGCACTGGCAATGCACCATGTAGTGACTATAGCACAAGACTCAAGCAAATGATAGAAATGCACGGGCAATAAACAAGGCCACAGAAATTCTTATTTTCCCCTTCGAACTGGATTATTTCAAGAATATTGTCATATTGATCTCAAACAGTGCCAATTCTCAACCAATTTTACAGAGGGGGCCTGGCTTGGGCCAATGGCTTTGTTAGAGGGGAACATTCAACCCACTTCTACGTATCTAATGTTAGTTAACCTTTCCTTACTAGAACACAAAACCAAGCAAGAATGCAACATCCATCCATCCATCCATCCATCCATTTTCTGAGCCGCTTCTCCTCACTAGGGTCGCGGCCGTGCTGGAACCTATCCCAGCTGTCATCGGGCAGGAGGCGGGGTACACCCTGAACTGGTTGCCAGCCAATTGCAGGGCACATAGAAACAAACAACCATTCGCACTCACAGTCATGCCTACGGGCAATTTAGAGTCTCCAATTAATGCATGTTTTTTGGGATGTGGGAGGAAACCAGAGTGAAGAATGCAACAGTAGCCCATTATATTAAATGTTATTAATAGACTTGGTTGCTGAAATGTTGTGTATTATTTCTGTTGCTTTTTGTCTTTAGTTTAAAACGAAGAGAAAAAAAGGACATTATGTCCTATTTCTGAACCACAAAGAATAACAATGAGGCAAACACTGAGACAGTCAGATGATGGTGTTGAGAGAACTGAAGAGAAGCAAGTTGAGTGTCACAGTAAGAGAGAGCAACAGCCTGAGAGTGAGGAGGCTGAGCGTGAGATACAGTACAAGCAGAGTGTGAGACACAAACAGAGAATATACAGGTATGTGCATCCACAAGCACTGGAGCACCACTTTTACAATGTTGGAAAAAGAAAATGCCTCCTTAATGTGTGTGTGTGTGTGTGTGTGTGTGTGTGTGTGTGTGTGTGTGTGTGTGTGTGTGTGTCTGTCTTACTTTTTATGTCAATGACATAAAATATTTTTTTATTTAACAGGGATGATACATACAACATTGGCTTGGCAAAATGTGACGATGTCTAGCTCCAGCTCATTTGAAGCCTTAAGGCCTCTTTATACTCCTGCGGTCGCGCGGCCGACAACGCCCGCAATGCATCACGTGACCGACAAATTGTCCCGCGCGGCCCGCTTGCGTAGCTTGATACACACACATCAAAAATTGTTGCTGCGCGTCGAACGCCGCGGAGATCTTCTCTCGTGATTGGTCCGTTTTAGTCACATGCTGTGATGACGTACTCAGTGTGCCCCTTGGTTCTCCATACAATCTACGCCGCCGCCTTCTCCATCGATTTTGCAGCATAATTAAAGGTATCATCTGGTCATCTAGGTCCATTTGTTCTAGCAGACACTGTTCCACGCTCACCATTGTTTTTGCTTTGTTCCTTGTTACGGAAAGGAAAGGAAAAACGGCTACTGGATATGGACAAAAGATGCAGAGGAAACTCTGTGGCATCCTAGCCAATACCAGTCGTAGCGACACCCCCGACTTGGAGGTGAACTGCAATACACTTTCAAAACTGCCCCTGAAGGTTGCGCTCATGTATAAAGGCAAACTACACGCAGGACAGCCGCAGTGACGTCAGCGCGGTTGCCGTCCGCGCAAGTATAAAGAAGCCTTTAGTTCCCTGTCAGGCTTTAGTTAAAGAAAAAGTAAGATTTCAAAGTAGCCTCACTTCACTAATCCCCTCCCGACCAAAACTGCATCCCTTACTGACGTGTACGAGAATGATTCTAAAACATGGCCATTCATAATGCCATTCATTTATGAAAGTGTATAGTTGTGATGGATAGTCATAGAGAACGCTGTCCAACATCAACAAAATAGCAGCGCTAGCAAAAATAACCAAGCATTAGCACTGTAAATTAACCAACATTAGTCACGGCTGCTACGTTGGGAGCATAACGTTTTCGTAATAGTGTTATTCTAACAGTAAGGGCTCTATTTTCCAAACCCGGCGCGGCGCGTGGTAAAACTCTGTGCAGGAGTGGGTTACACCGGGTTGTCGTAATCTCACCTACGTGAGCGCCTGCTATAAATAACGGGTCTATCCAAGTGTAATGGAAATCTTAACAGTTGAAATACACATAACCCACTATATTCAAGCTAGCATTGCTAACTTCTTCATCATCCTAATATTAGTGTGTTTATCTCTTGTAAATACATATACACAAACAATATGTTATCGCTTTAATTTAATTTATTCTTTCCCTTATACCTTATTTTATTTTCTGAGCCGCTTCTCCTCAGTAGGGTCGCGGGCCTGCTGGAGCTTATCCCAGATATCATCGGGCAGGAGGCGGGGTACACCCTGAACTGGTTGCCAGCCAATTGCAAGGGCACATACAAACAAACAACCATTCGCACTCACATTCACATCAACGGGCAATTTAGAGTTGTCAATTAACCTACCGTGCATGTTTTTGGGATGTGGGAGGAAACCGGAGTGCCCGGAGAAAACCCACGCAGGCACAGGGAGAACATGCAAACTCCACACTGGCGGGGCCGGGGATTGAACCCCGGTCGTCAGAACTGTGAGGCAGATGCTCTAACCAGTCGTCCACCGTGCCGCCTCCCTTATACCTGATTTGTGTATTTCTTCATCACTCTTGTTTGAAACATCTTTTTCAAAAATTAGGGAGCTATATGTTTTCAATTAATTATCATAATCATTCCATACGTTAACTCCTCTTATGGAGACACATCTCTGTTTTATATTTGTTGTTGTTTTAGATTTTTTAAATATCTCTGTTACTCTCTACATATACCATGTAATATATGAATATGTATCTGGAAAAAATACATGAGAATGAGCCCCAAATTATCCGACTTTGGAAAAGGCGGACGTTGTCAATAGAATAATATTCTGTTCGTTATGCAAGTGGTTTTACTTTTTCATCCAGAAGTTGCACTTTGAAGTCAAAACAACTGCAGTGTGGTACATTTTCCAGCTGTGCAGAAGCAATCATGTTTGCATCTGTGACAATAACAATAATTGTCTGGGATTTTTAACCACAACTCCTCTCCAACAAAGTGAATCATAGTTT
Source organism: Phycodurus eques (assembly GCF_024500275.1). NCBI lineage: Eukaryota > Metazoa > Chordata > Actinopteri > Syngnathiformes > Syngnathidae > Phycodurus > Phycodurus eques. Next base: position 32,585,002 of record NC_084525.1, read on the forward strand.
GTGGTAGTAACGTGGCTTTCAGACATGGCCCAAGTTAGCTTTGTTCACTTTTTCTTTGTCTCTTCGTAAAGTTGATGCACAACTTTATCACTAAAATAAGAGTGGGATAAATATGAAGACCTCATCGGCTTGTTCTCGTGCATGCTGTAAGCTGCTGTTTTTGTTGTTGTTGTTTTTGTTACCGCTAGCACTGGCTGCTATTAAAGGACAACATGCTAAATGACCCCGCCGGCCCTATGCTGTTGTTTTTTTTCAAGGTACCTTATTCCAAACTCACACTGTTGCCTTTACAGACCGGGACGGATCTCCTGTGCTGCTCCATGCTGCTAATAGCGCCGATTACAAAGGGTACATTTGGAAATTCACTCCCAAGCACGCTCTCTACACTCCAGAACGTTCGTAAATTCAGAGCGTTGTTGGAGTGTGCCCTTCGGTTATTCAGAGCACCGCTCTGACTGAGGAGACAGAGTGGGCGGATGTTTAAAGGCAGAACTGGCACATTCAAAATGGTTGACTCATTGACGTATACCTGCCAACGGCCAACATGCTCATCCGTAAATTCAGAGAAAATGAGCTCTGAACACTGCACTGTCACAGCGCAGTGAGAGCGTCAGATTGAATTTCCTAACGTACCCAAAGTACGTGTCATTCCGACATCGCAACTATGGCTTGTCATAATGCTAGCTACTGTATTGTTACCGAGCAATGCAATTTTGCTGAACTGGTACGTGCCGCGCATGACCGCGTCTGTGTAACACTTATGCTATCGGTTCAAAGTTATATTTTTGGGGTAAAGCACAATCAAGTAAGAATTAATAAAGAAAAGTAAAATAGAGGCATTAGATGAGGCTGTAGAGGGATACATTTTCAAAAGCTCCTTGAAATGCTCTGTCATCAATAAAATAGCTGATGTTAGGGGTAAAAACTGATGATGGGTGAGTCACTGTCCTGATTTTGGAGCCGTCCGTGTTGTCAGACCCTGACAGCCTAACTGCTGTGGCAGGTTCTTTATGTTCTCTCTCTGCACAATTCAATCTGCTGATTAATTGGCTCCCTCAGCATGAGTGGCCTGGAAGCCGGCAGGGGCCAGCGGGAAACCATCAAACTACATTCAATAGGGCTGACTTTCAATTTGTCCCTGAAGTGTTAGATTGACGCATATTCCAATCTGAAACATGTAACTGGAGAATTGCATTTGACAGACGTTTTTATTCATCATGTTTTGAAAATAAATATTCTAAAAGCTTTATTTCATACAGCACAATGCTATCAATCTTTAAGGAATTAATCAAGAGGGAAGTAAATAAACTTGTGACAGCACAATCATGACAGAGATTGGTGTCAAAATGCACAACATAAATTAGACTTTTTTGTATGTTTTTATCCCTGCTCACACATTTATCACAGTGTTCTCGTTGAAGGTGTCACATGATTAAAGACAAAAGCTCAACGCGAAAGGTTACAATTGACACGTCATGCATAAAGGACGATAACAAATGGCAGTAATTAAAACGTCCCATTAATGGCTTGCATCCTAATCCATCACCTCCCTCATTAATAAATCGGTAATAAATTTCTGCAATATGAACACCAGTGAGGATTGTTACATTAGAAATACTCCACAAACATACAAACGCACTGCTTTAAAAAAGCAAAGATAAAGGACTGTTTAGTCATTAAAGCACGACCATACGTCAACTTATGGTGTCTAAAAGCAACGTTCGCCATTGTGCTCATGAGGGTGTGCATCAGCAACTCTCCTTGTAAACATTCCCGACTCGCTACAGTCAATCTGGTGCACCAGCGTCATAGCCATCTGGCCAGAACACAAAGTGCCGCCGCAGAAGACCAGCCAGCCAACAGACGCTGGTGAATCAATTTCAAAGAGGTGAAAGGATAGGGTATTAGGTGAAGGGCTGAGAAAAAAAAAAAGTCCCATTTGTTTTTTGTTCACAGTTACACCAGCGAGGTTATAAATGTGAACGTGTGGTTATTGCTCTCACTGACAAAGTTGATTTGGCACTGCTCCAGTCGAGCAATATCCCCAAGGTCCAACTGGGACAGTAACTGAGTCGGGTCTGTGTTTGTCGTTAAAACCTTTTGCTTCCTTTTGGGCACCATCTCCGAGGGTTGCTCCACTCCTGCCTTCTCATTGTCGCTGTTGTCGTCATCTTCCTCTTCCTCCGTGATGGAGCAGAGACGGGTAGCGCTCCCAGGGGTGTTGGCGGGTGACCTGTAGTGGCACTGCCCATTCAGAAGCCTCCTCAGGGGCATCAGGGGAACCGCCTCCTCCCCCAACAGCTGCTGCTGACAGTGCCGGAAGTCACTCTGCCGCTTCAGACGTTTAAACTCACTGAATGCAGAGGTGACATGCAGATAGAAGCTCTGCGTGATGGCTTGGGCTTTCTCTGGCTTGTTCACTAAGACGGCGTGGCAACGAAGGACGATAGCCATATTCTTAATCTGGTGCCTGTAGATCCAGGCCAGGATCTTGGGCCGACACGGGTCCGCTGTACAGTAGGTGATCCTGCTCAGAGAGTAAAGATGAATGGGACTTTTATTCCCAGATTTGTCAGCACTCATGCGGATGCCTTGCGGTCCCACAGTCAACCTCATTTTGACGTTCTGCTCCCCGTAGTTGCTTTTTGCCCAGATCTTGGCCACAGCTTCCTGGGTGCATCCTTCCCCCTTTGCTGTGATGGTGACCACACTTCCTAGGTAGCGCACATTGTAAACAGGCTCCTCTCTGTTTAGTTCCACCTTTTGTCGTTTGGTATGAAAGATGCTTCCCACCCAATCGAAGGGACAGTCAGGCAGCAGGTCAGGACAGGAGCGCATCAAAGAGGAGAGGATGGCGTGATAGGTCAGTCCAGTGCCCAGACTCTTTGCTTTCATTTTGTTCTCATCCTCCACCAGAACAAACTTATTCCTCCTCCAGGGTAGCATGGTGTGACAGCAGGAGAGGCTCCTGTGCCTCTAGATTGCCTCTTTTAAATTCAGGCTAGAAAGCTTTAAGTTCTGTGTCGCTGACAAAGAGAGGGTAGAAAGAGAAGCTGCTTTGTCAAGCATAGAAGAGCGACTGAGAGCATCGAGGCTCAGTCAGTCTGCTTGCCTGCTCGCTCCTCCTTCCCCTCGCCTCCTCTTTCGTCTTTCTCCTCCGCCGTTTGCATCATGATGCACTGAGCCGCGTGTTCAGAGCATGCACACCCCTCCCTGCCTCTTTGTTTGGCTTCCAAATGGTTCCCCTCTGAAGCATTACTGAGCTGTCCAGCTCTGCAATGAGGTATCGCTGTATTTATGATTCCTATAAAGCAGAGGCAGAGGATCCAACGCCCACGGTAAGTGTGATTGTTGGGGGGTGAAATGACTGCTCTGTGACTACTTCTGGATTCATCTTCATAAAACATGAAACATAATTTCTTGTTCGTGAGTGGAAAACATTTGCAAATAATCTTGTCACGTCACATATCTGTTAAAAACACACGATTTTGTTTGTTGTGCACAATGTTCATCATCTGGCAGATTTTCTCTCTACCTCTTAGTTCTACCAGTGACACATATGAGTGCCTTGCACAGACCAGGTAATAGCAGATTAGCAGTGAAGGAAATTAGTACAAAAGGTATCAGAGCGCGGACAATACACTGCTATATTTATTAGTATTTATCTTTGACATGAGCTACATTAAGCATCTTGGATCAGTATTACTCAAAAGCATTATCATTTTGTAAATATACATCCATCCATCCATCCATTTTCTGTACCTCTTATCCTCACTAGGGTCGCGAGCGTGCTGGAGTCTATCCCAGCTATCTTCGGGCAGGAGCCGGGGTACACCCTGAACTGGTCGCCAGCCAATCGCAGGCCACATAGAAACAAACAACCATTCGCACTCACAATCACACCTACGGGAAATTTAGAGTCTCCAATTAACCTACATATACAACCCCAATTCAAATGAAGTTGGGACGTTGTGTTAAACATAAATAAAAACAGAATACAATGTTTGAAAATCATATTCAACCTATATTTAATTTAATACACTACAAAGACAAGATATTAAATGTTCAAACTGATAATTTTTATTTGTATTTTTTTTTGCTAATATTCACTCATTTTGAAATTGATGCCTGCAATGTGTTTTAAAATAGAAGAAGGTGGGAAAGAGGCATGGTTACCTCTCTGTTTTAACATCTTTCCTTTTCACAACACTCAATATGCATTTGGGATCGGTGGACACTAAATTTTGCAGTTTTGTCTGAGGAATTCTTTCCCATTTTTACTCGATTTACAACGTCAGTTGCTCAACAGTCTGGGGTCTCCATTGTCGTATTTTGTGCTTCATAATGCGCCACACGGCGAGAAAGTGGACAACTGGTTAGCACATCTGCCTCGCAGTTCTGAGGACCTGGGTTTAAATCCGGTCTCGCCTGTGTAAGAGTTTGCATGTTCTCCCCGTGCCTGCGTGGCTTTTCTCCGTGTACTCCGGTTGCCTCCCACATCCCAAAAACATGCATGGTAGGTTAATTGAAGACTCTAAATTGCCCGTAGGTGTGAATGGTTGTATATAGGTTTCTATGTGCCCTGCAATTGGCTGGCAACCAGGGTGTAGGGATAGTCTCCCGCACATCCACAAACCGAGTGACGGTAAGTGGGACGGAAAATGTATATTATTATTCAACAATTATTTGTGTCAATTTAAAAAATATATATATACACTGGCAACTTGGGGATATGGCGTCGCTGTACCACACAAGATAGATGAAAATGGGAGGAATTTGTTTATACATGTTTATTTTACAATATAATTATACTCTCTAATTAAAACAAACTTGAACATTAAATATGTAATAACTGCCCAAAACCACCACTAAGTACCAATGTGAGTAGCATGTTTATTAAAATGTTGAACTTGCTTTTAATCTTTCCACTGTCATGTGAAATTTCCTCTTTAATGCACTCATGGGCCCCCAGTCCTCATCACTGTTGGCTAATTGGTGGATCTTCTTTAAATATAACCTTACAAGCTCACTTAATCTCTAAATGTGGTACAGCATTTTCCTGGAGAAACCCAGTGATTGAGAGTCAGTTGTCCTGCAAACATCTGTCTCCTCATTAGATAATGAACAGAATGCGGTTGCACCAAAATTACTGGTTTCCTACTGTTGCTCATAATTCCTCTTCCCTCATAACAAACCTCTCCAAAAAAATGCCCCAGCTCTTTCTATGGGAAACTAGCATCTTTCATTTTGGAATGGATTTGTTTTCTTATCATCATCATTATCTCTCTCTCTCTCTTTCTCTCTCTCTCTCTTTTGCTCTCTCTCGCACTTTCTTGCTCTCTCGCTGCTGAGAGGCTCGCTCTCGCACTAACCATAAATCAGACTTCCCAGAGGTGGGGCACTCTCACAAGGGCCTTTTCATTGATTACATCACACTGTTGTGTGACTTAATGATGCTACCCTTGCTTGAAAGTAAGAGTAACAAACACAGATCCAGACTTGTCACAGAAATCTCATGGGAAAACACATTTTGGAAGTGGGTGTCTCATGCCACCTTGATTACAGTAAAAATGATGAAGCCTCCCAACTATACTCTATGAATTACGAGGAAATTATTGTTGCTCTTGCTCCACCACAAAATGTTTTCTTTATGAAAGACAGGTCTAAAATATTATCTACGGGGGACTGGTTCAGTGAGTTAGCTTTCTATCTGGTACCACTGAAAACTATTTCATAACCTTAGCAGTGGCGTTGTTTTATTTTGAAAAAAAAGAGGGGCACCATTACTTACATAGAGGCTACATACAAGGAAAACAAACCCCAATTCCAGTGAAGTTGGGAGTTGTCCATCCATCCATCCATTTTCTGAGCCGCTTCTCCTCACTAGGGTCGCGGGCGTGCTGGAGTCTGTCCCAGCTATCATCGGGCAGGAGGCGGGGTACCCCCTGAACTGGTTGCCAGCCAATCGCAGGGCACAGATAAACAAACAACAATTCGCGCACACATTCACACTTACGGGCAATTTAGAGTTTTCAGGCAACCTACCACGCATGGTTTTGGGATGTGGGAGGAAACCGGAGTACCCGGAGAAAACCCTCGCAGGCACGGGAGAACATGCAAACTCCACACAGGCGGGGCCGGGATTTGAACCCCGGTCCTCAGAACTGTGAGGCAGATGTGTTAACCAGTCGGTCACTGTGCCGCCTATTATTATTAATTATTATTATTATTAGCTTAGCTGTGTAGCACTGTGATGAATCATGAATCAGTAAGAGTACTACTGTACAGTGGTTTTCCTGTTATATCGTCCAAATAGGTGGTTCAGTCGTTGTTGCTGTTGTTTTTAATCAAAAGAGAATCTTTAGAAAAAATACATTACTAATAAACACAATGTGTTTGGATTCCTACGACTGTATTAAAGTTATGTTCAACTTTTGCTTAAATGTTTTTTGGGGGGCGGGGTTTGGTCAAGAGCACATACTGCACTGGTTATTTGATTTTAGTCAAAATCCCAGCTCCAAATCCATATATTTTAGTTTGAGTGAATACATATATCAAATTATTTTCTGTAATCTGTAAGAAGTTAATTTTCAACTGACTATTTCAATAATAGTTCCAGAAAAAAAAGCTTAGACAGATGCAACATTTTTTAAAATTTTTCGTTATACTGACTGTGAAAGTTCAATTTGCACTTTACTGGACACACACAAATCATAAACATGCAGCATGCAAGGAGATGCCACTGAGCCAAGTTTCAGAGGAGTTTGGTGTTCTGCTTAAGAGCATCTCAATAGTAGTCAGAATGTAGACTAGCATCTCTCCAACTACGTAGTTCAATTTTCCGTTTCTTTCGCCCACATTAAGATCTAATTGAATAAACATCGGTTTAGACCAGGGGTATCCAAACTTTTTCTTTTGAGGGTCGCATACAAAAAAATGTAAGGATACAAGGGCTATTTTGAAATTCTTCAAATTTTATGAAACCTGCTAAAACCATTTCATCAAACAATTATATATTATATATATTTCAATATATACATATATATATATATATATATATTGAAATACATACATATATATATATATATATATATATATATAAATGTTTTATTTTATTTAATTATTTATTTTTACTGCTACGAAACAGCTTTCTGTTAAAGCATTTAAGGTTTTGAGGTGACTCGTGGCCCTGTTTGCCACTGGAATGCAGCCATCCCTGTCCTGAGCAGATCTCCACATTCAGAACCAAAACAAGAGCAAGCCGTAGGAAACTGACAATTTTTAAACCAGTGTTTACTGGAGGATCACTAATATGATTTGTTTACAAATAAGACCTTGAGCTGGAGCACAGTGGAGCAAACCATTTTTTCTTCTGAAGGTGAATTATCTTTAGGGTTCTGAATAAAAGTAATTTAGATTTTAGTTTATTTGTTTTATTTATTTATTATTATTTTTGTATATCTAGAAAAGGTCTATGTAAAGCCTTTTTATTGCTATAATTCGCAGTATTGGTAGTAGTCGTTAGGGACTTCGCACCCATGGAGGATATGGGTGTCATAAACTCTGCATTTTTTCAACTTCCACACATTTCACACTGCCCCCACCTTTAAAAAAAATAAAATAAATAAAAATTAAAAAAAAGCTTTGCGCGCCATGTCAAATGTTATTTTCAGTATTTTCTGCGGGTCACTTAAAAATGGGCAGTGGGCCGCAAATGGCCCACCAACACACATTCAGGGCTTCCAACCCCGAGATCCTAAGAGGATTCCAAAACAAGGTGACTCGTGTGGAGAGCAATTGGCCCGCAGATGTTTTTGTGGTCAAAAAGTTCACACCTCTTCCTGTCTGAAGAATTCTCAAAGGTCTAATCATTCACATGTCAGGTTGATCATGTCACAATCATTCAGCCTGGAGAGATGCAAAAGCTTTGGATCAAACATAAAGGATGCTGTCTTTGCATCATCATAGTGGTGTTATTCATGAAACTGACTCTCTGCATCTTGTTTATATACAGTACACGTAACATGTGACATCTTATAGATGGATATATATTTGCCATTTTTACCACTGTAGAAATAGATACTGTATTTCCATTCCCTTTAAAATTCAATGTGGATGCTAAGAAATGCTGACAAGTGGTCAAGTATACCACAGTACAACACATCATAAAAGTCATACCAGTCCCCAAATACTACACGTTTGGTGCCTTGGGGCTGTGAGCAGCATAGGGAAGCCATGAAATCATTGCGGAATCATTGTCTTTGTATGACACATTACATTCACACTCCTTGTGGTTATGTTCATGTACCTCGTGTGTGTCTGTGCGTGTGTGTGTGTCTGTGCGTGTGTGTGTGTGCGTGTGTGTAAAACATGTTTACCTATCGCATTTGGCTGCAGAAGTGACTGCACAGTATCCTGGATGAAGGTCTTCAGAGTACACCGCCTGCTGTACTTGCCTTTTCCCTGTCTCAACATATCCTGTAAAAGAAATAATAAAAATAAAAATTAAAATTAACATTTCCATAGAGCTGGTGAAACCATGCATCGGCAACTTTTTGATGCCTTACGAATGTTTGCCTTTCAGCTCTCGGGTCATGAAGGCAGTTGTCGGACTGTCGTTAAGATAAATTCGATATTCGATATATCAATATTGCATGTGGTCTATGACTAGTTACAACATCGGACATCCAGTATAATCGAGAGCATCCAGTGCAAGATGTGTACCAGGTGTGCTGCTTTTATACAGCCTTCCACTTCATGGCAGGCCCTAATGCTGTAGATGGCATAGAAAGCATTTCGGTAACATGGAGAAAACCTGCTCCATGTAGCAACACCTGTGGAGGGAAAAAAATAATAATAATAAAAATTAAAATTAACATTTCCATAGAGCTGGTGAAACCATGCATCGGCAACTTTTTGATGCCTTACGAATGTTTGCCTTTCAGGCTCTCGGGTCATGAAGGCAGTTGTCGGACTGTCGTTAAGATAAATTCGTGAAATTCTTCCATGTTTTCTCATAAAAACTACAATTCCAATCCTGTGGAACGGACCAAACACAGTAATCTACGTCAGCCTGCCAACTTCCAGCCAATCATGGAGAGGGACGTCATCAATAGGCGAAGGACCCGGATCCAATCTTGAATGATGACCCGGACCACATCAGCAACATCGTCACTAGTTGAAGGTTTGTTGACAAAGCTTCTTTGATTGTAAGACACCGTGACCTCAATTTGGACGCGCATATGGTAATTATAATGGGTAATATTGAGAAATGTCTCAGCAACATTAACATATAAAACCGTTTGAAGCGTATTATCTAGTCGGATGAAGCGACGTTGGCAGAGAGCTAGCAAAAATGCTAGCAAGCCAAGTCAAGTCAAATGATTGTCGCTAAACGATAGCTTTCGTAAAAAAAAAAAACTACCGCTTCTTTTAAAGAGGATAAACGTTTTATCATTGTTTCGATTGACAGTAAAAGGTAAGGTCGTCTCTTCGTCGCCATATCACATTGCGCTGACGCAGCTTGGCTTATACTGCAATATTTTGAAACAAAATGAATCATCAAATTGTAAACATCGTGGCAAATGTTGGAATTGTATGGTCTGCGAAAATGTGCTTTAAATACAATCATAAATGTACTATGAGGGTCATATGGACAACAATTATGTATAAAACAACAGCAGTGGTTCGCAAAGTGTGGTGTGGTGCGGCCTCCCTTTAGTGATACATGAAAGAATCCAAATTAACGGTTCAAACTGCATGTTGCAGCGGTTTCAACTTTTTATTTATTTTTTTTAAATACAGTTTAGTACTTTTCTTAAGTACAATTCACTTGTATTGAACTCTTAAGTATAATACATTTGTATTTAATCATTTAGGAATATTTTTCTAACATTTATTTCGGTACAATTTTTATTTAACTTTGTGTAATACATTTAATTTGTATCAATAAGTGCGATATTTTATTTTCTATATTTAAATACAGTGTTAATAGTCCAACTGTGCATAGTACATACACTTTTTAGGAATAAAACCTGCAGCTCATTTTTGATGAACGCTTGAGCCGACTGTATTTTAATGTTGGTCATTATGGTGATTCTTATAATTTACGTATTTATTTTTTAGGTTGTATTGGGGTAAATGTATTAAGGGACTAATCTTAATTTGTGATTAAAACATCTAAGCGACGTGATTGGGCCAGTCAAGTGTCATTTACTGTACTATAAACCAACCCTGCTGTAATTGGCGGGTGAGTCGCCAATTACAGCAGATGGCTCGCTATCAGATTTACCCAGAAACCATAGCAACGTTAAGTTTTTAAAATGCTGTTTTATGAAAGTTAAATTCCATAAATAGTTGTTATAGTGTGAACGTAATGATCTTATGTCTGTTCCTGCACTGCTTATCGTTTATTTTATTTTTATTTTTTTTTAAATTTTAACTTGCACCATGTGTCAGAGGCATATCTTGGCAGATGAGTTCACTAGGATCAGCTAATGTCATAATAATTATTTTGGAGTTAGAACAATGCCTTCTTTAAGCTGTAGTGTTACGATTAAACTCTAGAGTTTGCTCCAGGATTAGATAACAGTAAAATGATCATAAATGATAAAATAGATGAGATGTAGATAGAATAACAGTCGAGAGTATATTCTCTTGCAATTATTTCATTAAATATTTTAAAAAAAAATAATAATAATAATAGGTGCTGGATGGAAAACTGCAGGCCTCTGTGTGTGTGTTTCTTTATTACTTTAAAGTGGAAGCTCACTGAAAACTCGTGAGCATGTTAGGATTTTTGAAATACCTGTCCATTTGGAGAATTTAATTTGGAGATTATTGGTAAACCCATGGCATATCCAGGAAGTAAACTTGGAAAATGAAAGCATTTCAAAAATATCTAATTTAACGAACACTACCTCTCTCTAATTTAAGGCATTTTTTCAATAATCATGTTGTTAACTACGTATTATCTATTAAGATGACTATGTAATGTAAACTCGGTGGCTATGGTGTTCCAAGAGTTCGGATATATATGCACGGTGTATGACTGGTTAGGTCCGCCTGTGTGGAGTTTGCATGTTCTCCCCGTGCCTGCGTGAGTTTTCTCCAGGGAATCCGGTTTCCTCCCACATCTCAAAAACATGCATGGTAGGTTAATTGACAACTCTAAATTGCCCATAGGTGTGAATGTGAGTGCGAATGGTTGTTTGTTTATATGTGCCCTGCGATTGGCTGGCGACCAGTTCAGGGTGCACACAGCCTCTCGCCCGAAGACAGCTGGGATAGGCTCCAGCACGCCTGTGACCCTTGTGAGGATAAAGTGGTACAGAAATTTTATATATATATATATATATATATATATATACACACACACACACACAGTGGGTACAGAAGGTATTCAGACCCCCTTAAATTTTTCACTCTTTGCTATGTTGCAGCCATTTGCTAAAATAATTGAAGTTAATTTTGTTCCTCATTAATGTACTATGGGGCGCTGTGTCCCGATATTGACAGAAAGAACTGAATTGTTGACATTTTTGCAGATTTATTATAAAAGAAAAACTGAAATATCACAAAGCCATAACTATTCAGACCCTTTGCTCAGTATTTAGTAGAAGCACCCTTTTCAACTAATCCAGCCATGAGTCTTTTTTTTTTTTTTTTTTTTTTTCCCGTTTTTCACGCCTGGATTTGGGGATCCTCTGCCATTCCTCCTTGCAGATCCTCTCCAGTTCTGTCAGGTTGGATGGTGAACGTTGGTGGGCAGCCATTTTCAGGTCTTTTCAGAGATGCTCAATTGCATTTAAATCAGGGCTCTGGCTGGGCCATTCAACAACATTCATGGAGTTGTTCTGAAGCCACTCCTTTGTTATTTTAGCTGTGTGCTTAGGGTCATTGTCTTGTTGGAAGGTGAACCTTTGGCCCAGTCTGAGGTCCTGAGCTCTCTGGAGAAGGTTTTCGTCCTTCGGCCTTGCCACAATTCTGTCTCTGAGCTCTTCAGGCAGTTCCTTTGACTTCATGATTCTCATTTGCTCTGACATGCACTGTGTGCTGTAAGGTCTTATATAGACAAACGTGTGGCTTTCCTAATCAAGTCCAATCAGTATAATCAAACACAGCTGAACTCCAAAATTTCAACAATTCCATATTTAAGGGGGTCTGAATACTTTCCGTACCCACTGTATATATGTGTGTCTGTGTGTATATATATTAGACTTTACACCGATTTTATCAGCCTGATTGGTATCTGCCGATAATTAGCATTTTATGATGATCGGCTAATGGGCTTTAATGTCATAATTCGCCGATCCGATCAATGACGTCATTGATTGGCTCCGCAAAAGACATTGAGTCCGCGTCGCCATCGTGCACAGTATGTTTGAATCCAAAAGCTAGTTTTTTATCCTTGTCGCGTGTCTTTTGACGTAGTACTGTAAATATCTGACAGCCAATAAAGTTATTAAAAAAAAAACATGTCAGCAGTGTTGGAGAGACAACAGGTAATGTAGACTACAAGACAAATTTGATCTTTCACGATTGCACTATGTCAGACTACTGCTATAAAATCGTGTATTCCGATACCACCACAACCAGTTTTTTACGGTCATTGGGCTTTATCTTATCAACTCAAATGCGACTGGATACATGCGTTATCGTGGTGACGACAAAAACATTGACTCGCGCCGACTGTATTATAAGGACAAAATGGGGGAAAACGTGTTGGTGGTCATCGGTGCTCAGGACAGGAGAGAACGTTCGTTTAAGGCTTGCTTGAGGTATGTTCACATACGTTTAATATGTAATATGCAAGCAGGTAACAAAAACGTTATGTAGCCTAGCAAGCTAGTGTTAGCACTAACGGTTGTACGTAAACAAGCCGCCGTTCTGTCGAATCATGCTCTAAAGTTACGGTGTGGGTGAAGTAATTTAATTACAGTAAGTTAGCACCCATAATTTTTGTCATGTTGTAATGTTGGTTTGACCTGACTGATTAGAATACACAATCTGACTAGAGCAGTGATTTCCAACCTTCATGGAGCCAAGTAACATATTTTACAGTTGAAAAATCTCACGGCACACCAACAAACAAAAATGTCACAAAGTGTGGATGCATTAATTACTGTATGTACTTCCTGCCAACTGATAGAAGACCATTCATTTGTTCTGTCTGTCACTATGCCTCACTGGCGTAAATAGATGAACAAAGATAAATTATTTATTGTAAGTATATTTTTTTCAGCAATTAAGTACACAAGTATACACAGTAAATGAACAGGTCATTTAAACAGACGCATTGCTCCATCTTGCGATCGGATCGGTGATCGGCCCCAAAAATCCTGATCGTGTAAAGCCTAGTGTATATATATATAAATGTTGGTCCGTGTAAAAGATATATATATATGAGAGAGAGAGAGAGAGAGATTCCATTCATGTCTGATAACCTATAATATACTTGAAAATACACTTATTTTTGTCCTCAGACCCTCCATTTCAATTACACATAGTGGAAGTCTAGATATGGTTTTAAATTCATAATAAACAGCAAAACCAATTAATTTTAAATTTGTCTTGTAGTTTGATCTTCAATAATCATGATATTAATCTGCAGTGTAGCCCATTATGACTCCACGGTGCGCTCCTTACCTCTGTCATGACAGCATCATGGACTGGAATCCCTCAGCTGTGCAGGTTGTCCTCTTGGCTACCAGCTCGGCCCTTACAGCCGTCTTCTACAATGTGTACAGGAACAGAGCAGCAACAGTGACCAAAATAAAGGTCTGCCACATTCAGAACACGCTCCCTCCCCCACAATGTCACAATAATGTGGGTGTATTACAGGTGACATACAATAGAAATCTCTCCTGTGCACAGGAAGCCAAGAAAGTTTCCATTGACCAGGATTTGAAAATTATCCTGTCAGAAACACCTGGTAGATGTTTCCCTTATGCAGTCATCGAGGGTGAGTAGACCAGTGATTTCCAACCACTATGCTGCGGTACATAAGTGCCGTGAGAGATTATCAGGTGTGCCATGGGAAATGATCCAATTTCACTTAATTGGTCCGAAAATTAATTATTTATTACAGGGCATCTTTGTTCATGGGCATAGTTGTACAGCCATTGAAACAATTCAATTCCCTTTTTAAGACGTGTTTCTGAGATGCTCTTGAAACGCATCATAAACCGTCTGCAAGCACACACAACCAGGATTATTCAGAGAGACAGCAGATGAGACGCATAATGGCTTTTGCAGAGCTGAAAAAATGTTCAGCAAAATGTCATGTAAGTTGAGTAAAACCGTTAAAACTTTAATGATCTATCTCATTTTTTACAAATGAATAGGTAACATAAATGAAATTAATTCGGCGTTATCAGTCAATCTGATTATTTACTCAGTTCATTGAGTAATCGGTTTGGACAGTGATTTGCAAAGTGTGGGTCACCATATAAGTTGAATCACCTAATTCATCTCTGTAATTATCAAGAAGCAATAATTAATCTGTGATTTATTGCAATATGTAAAGTCCGTGTTTTGAAAGACGTGCAAGTAAAATGTTCTCTGAGCGTTCAGAAAGCCCCTGAGACAAGGCTTCGTTTCTGTTTATTTTCGTTGACCATAACCTACGGCAAT